>NC_084576.2:3695000-3847500 GCF_033978685.3 Nerophis lumbriciformis
CTACAACACTAGCTGAAGTGTACTACAACACTTGCTAACATGTAACGTGTACTACAACACTCACTGAAGTGTACTACAACACTTGCTAACGTGTAACGTGTACTACAACACACGCTGACATGTAACATGTACTACAACACTCACTAACGTGTACTACAACACTCACTGATGTGTACTACAACACTTGCTAACGTGTATTACAACACTCGCTGACATGTAATATGTACTACAACACTCACTAACGTGTACTACAACACTCACAATCGTGTACTACAACACTCACTAACGTGTAACGTGTACTACAACACTCGCTGACGTGTACTACAACACTCGCTAATGTCTAACCTGTACTACAACACTCGCTAACGTGTAACGTGTACTACAACACTCACTGACGTGTACTACAACACTCGCTACTGTGTAACGTGTACTACAACACTCACTGACGTGTATTACAACACTCGCTAATGTGTAATGTGTACTACAACACTCACAAACGTGTATTACAACACTCACTGACGTGTATTACAACACTCGCTAATGTGTAATGTGTACTACAACACTCACGAACGTGTATTACAACACTCACTGACGTGTATTACAACACTCACTGACGTGTATTACAACACTCGCTAATGTGTAACGTGTACTACAACACTCACTGACGTGTATTACAACACTCGCTAATGTGTAACGTGTACTACAACACTCACTGACGTGTACTACAACACTCACTGACGTGTATTACAACACTCGCTAATGTGTAACGTGTACTACAACACTCACTGACGTGTATTACAACACTCGCTAATGTGTAACGTGTACTACAACACTCACTGACGTGTACTACAACACTCAGACGTGTATTACAACACTCGCTAATGTGTAATGTGTACTACAACACTCACAAACGTGTATTACAACACTCGCTGACGTGTAACGTGTACTACACTACTCGCTGACGTGTACTACAACACTCGCTAATGTCTAACCTGTACTACAACACTCGCTGAAGTGTACTACAACGTTTGCTAACATGTAACGTGTACTACAACACTCGCTGACGTGTAACGTGTACTACAACACTCGCTGACGTGTACTATAACACTCGCTGACATGTAACGTGTACTACAACACTCACTAATGTGCACTACAACACTCGCTGACGTGTAACGTGTACTACAACACTCACTGACATGTAACGTGTACTACAACACTCACTAATGTGTACTACAACACTCACTAACGTGTAACGTGTACTACAACACTCGCTGACGTGTAACGTGTACTACAACACTCGCTGACATGTAACATGTACTACAACACTCACTAACGTGTACTACAACACTCACTGATGTGTACTACAACACTTGCTAACATGTAACGTGTACTACAACACTCGCTGACGTGTAACGTGTACTACAACACTCGCTGACATGTAACATGTACTACAACACTCACTAACGTGTACTACAACACTCACTGATGTGTACTACAACACTTGCTAACGTGTAACGTGTATTACAACACTCGCTGACATGTAATATGTACTACAACACTCACTAACGTGTACTACAACACTCACTGATGTGTACTACAACACTCACAATCGTGTACTACAACACTCACTAACGTGTAACGTGTACTACAACACTCGCTGACGTGTACTACAACACTCGCTAATGTCTAACCTGTACTACAACACTCGCTAACGTGTAACGTGTACTACAACACTCACTGACGTGTACTACAACACTCGCTACTGTGTAACGTGTACTACAACACTCACTGACGTGTACTACAACACTCAGACGTGTATTACAACACTCGCTAATGTGTAATGTGTACTACAACACTCACAAACGTGTATTACAACACTCGCTGACGTGTAACGTGTACTACACTACTCGCTGACGTGTACTACAACACTCGCTAATGTCTAACCTGTACTACAACACTCGCTGAAGTGTAACGTGTACTACACTACTCGCTGACGTGTACTACAACACTCGCTAATGTCTAACCTGTACTACAACACTCGCTGACGTGTAACGTGTACTACACTACTCGCTGACGTGTACTACAACACTCGCTAATGTCTAACCTGTACTACAACACTCGCTGAAGTGTACTACAACATTTGCTAACATGTAACGTGTACTACAACACTCGCTGACGTGTAACGTGTACTACAACACTCGCTGACGTGTACTATAACACTCGCTGACATGTAATGTGTACTACAACACTCACTAATGTGTACTACAACACTCGCTGACGTGTAACGTGTACTACAACACTCGCTGACGTGTACTATAACACTCGCTGACATGTAATGTGTACTACAACACTCACTAATGTGTACTACAACACTCGCTGACGTGTAACGTGTACTACAACACTCACTGACATGTAACGTGTACTACAACACTCACTAATGTGTACTACAACACTCGCTGACGTGTAACGTGTACTACAACACTCACTGACATGTAACGTGTACTACAACACTCACTGACATGTAACGTGTACTACAACACTCACTAATGTGTACTACAACACTCGCTGACGTGTAACGTGTACTATAACACTCGCTGACATGTAACGTGTACTACAACACTCACTAATGTGTACTACAACACTCGCTGACGTGTAACGTGTACTACAACACTCACTGACATGTAACGTGTACTACAACACTCACTAATGTGTACTACAACACTCACTGACGTGTACTACAACACTCGCTACTGTGTAACGTGTACTACAACACTCACTGACGTGTACTACAACACTCAGACGTGTATTACAACACTCGCTAATGTGTAATGTGTACTACAACACTCACAAACGTGTATTACAACACTCGCTGACGTGTAACGTGTACTACACTACTCGCCGACGTGTACTACAACACTCGCTAATGTCTAACCTGTACTACAACACTCGCTGAAGTGTACTACAACATTTGCTAACATGTAACGTGTACTACAACACTCGCTGACGTGTAACGTGTACTACAACACTCGCTGACGTGTACTATAACACTCGCTGACATGTAATGTGTACTACAACACTCACTAATGTGTACTACAACACTCGCTGACGTGTACTACAACACTCACTGACATGTAACGTGTACTACAACACTCACTAATGTGTACTACAACACTCGCTGACGTGTAACGTGCACTACAACACTCACTGACATGTAACGTGTACTACAACACTCACTAATGTGTACTACAACACTCACTGACGTGTACTACAACACTCGCTACTGTGTAACGTGTACTACAACACTCACTGACGTGTACTACAACACTCAGTCGTGTATTACAACACTCGCTAATGTGTAATGTGTACTACAACACTCACAAACGTGTATTACAACACTCGCTGACGTGTAACGTGTACTACACTACTCGCCGACGTGTACTACAACACTCGCTAATGTCTAACCTGTACTACAACACTCGCTGAAGTGTACTACAACATTTGCTAACATGTAACGTGTACTACAACACTCGCTGACGTGTACTATAACACTCGCTGACATGTAACCTGTACTACAACATTCGCTGACGTATACTATAACACTCGCTGACATATAACGTGTACTACAACACTCACTAATGTGTACTACAACACTCGCTGACGTGTAACGTGTACTACAACACTCACTGACATGTAACGTGTACTACAACACTCGCTGACGTGTAACGTGTACTACAACACTCGCTGACGTGTACTATAACACTCGCTGACATGTAACGTGTACTATAACACTCACTAATGTGTACTACAACACTCGCTGACGTGTAACGTGTACTACAACACTCACTGACATGTAACGTGTACTACAACACTCACTAATGTGTACTACAACACTCACTGACGTGTACTACAACACTCGCTACTGTGTAATGTGTACTACAACACTCACTGACGTGTACTACAACACTCGCTAATGTGTAATGTGTACTACAACACTCACTGACGTGTACTACAACACTCGCTAATGTGTAATGTGTACTACAACACTCACAAACGTGTATTACAACACTCGCTGACGTGTAACGTGTACTACACTACTCGCTGACGTGTACTACAACACTCGCTAATGTCTAACCTGTACTACAACACTCGCTGAAGTGTACTACAACGTTTGCTAACATGTAACGTGTACTACAACACTCGCTGACGTGTACTATAACACTCGCTGACATGTAATGTGTACTACAACACTCACTAATGTGTACTACAACACTCACTGACATGTAACGTGTACTACAACACTCACTAATGTGTACTACAACACTCACTAACGCGTAACGTGTACTACAACACTCGCTAACATGTACTACAACACTCGCTGACGTGTACTACAACACTCGCTGACGTGTACTACAACACTCGCTAACGTGTAACGTATACTACAACATGTACTACAACATATGCGAACATTTCTTATCGTACACACGCTGACATAGAGTGGAAAATAACGTGTACGACAACACACGCTAACAAAGTGTAGAAAATAGTGTGTCCTACAACAAATGCTACCGTAGAATACTTATGTACATTTTTTTTCTTTTAGTTGTAATATCTTTACAAAACAAAAAAAACATTTACACACTGACATTACAGGGTATTGTGTGTAGAACTACAACATTGTGTGTGTGTGTGTGTGTGTGTGTGTGTGTGTGTGTGTGTGTGTGTGTGTGTGTGTGTGTGTGCACGCGAATTCAGACCACCCAGTTTGCAGATTAAAAGCTTCACATGACCCCTCCATTCACTCTCAGCCTTTTCATTAAATTTAGCGTGTGTGTGTGTGTGTGTGTGTGTGTGTGTGTGTGTGTGTGTGTGTGTGTGTGTGTGTGTGTGTGTGTGTGTGTGTGTGTGTGTGCGCGTCACCTGCAAGCGACATCAAATGCCAGTTTGATTACAAAGAGCTGAACATAAAAGTGTTGCTGAATGTAATGTTGTGATGATGTCATTGTTCCAGACATGATGTGTTGAAGTTAACAAACCAAATACTAGATATTCTGTGAACATTGTTCCAAAGTAGGGATTTTGATTTGATTTATATACAAAAGTAAACATTGACTTGATCAAAGGTAGTAATACAGTGGGGCAAAAAAGTATTTAGTCAGCCACCGATTGTGCAAGTTCTCCCACTTAAAATGATGACAGAGGTCTGTAATTTTCATCATAGGTACACTTCAACTGTGAGAGACAGAATGTGAAAAAAAAATCCAGGAATTCACATTGTAGGAATTTTAAAGAATTTATTTGTAAATTATGGTGGAAAATAAGTATTTGGTCACTTCAAACAAGGAAGATCTCTGGCTCTCACAGACCTGTAACTTCTTCTTTAAGAAGCTCTTCTGTCCTCCACCCGTTACCTGTATTAATGGCACCTGTTTGAACTTATCTGTATAAAAGACACCTGTCCACAGCCTCAAACAGTCAGACTCCAAACTCCACTATGGCCAAGACCAAAGAGCTGTCAAAGGACACCAGGAAAAGAATTGTAGACCTGCACCAGACTGTGAAGAGTGAATCTACAATAGGCAAGCAGCTTGGTGTGAAAAAATCAACTGTGGGAGCAATTATCAGAAAATGGAAGACATACAAGACCACTGATAATCTCCCTCGATCTGGGGCTCCACGCAAGATCTCATCCCGTGGGGTCAAAATGATCATGAGAACGGTGAGCAAAAATCCCAGAACCACACGGGGGGGGGACCTGGTGAATGACCTGCAGAGAGCTGGGACCAAAGTAACAAAGGTTACCATCAGTAACACACTACGCCGACAGGGAATCAAATCCTGCAGTGCCAGACGTGTCCCCCTGCTTAAGCCAGTGCAGGTCCAGGCCCGTCTGAAGTTTGCCAGAGAGCACATGGATGATACAGCAGAGGATTGGGAGAATGTCATGTGGTCAGATGAAACCAAAATAGAACTTTTTGGTATAAACTCAACTCGTCGTGTTTGGAGGAAGAAGAATACTGAGTTGCATCCCAAGAACACCATACCTACTGTGAAGCATGGGGGTGGAAACATCATGCTTTGGGGCTGTTTTTCTGCTAAGAGGACAGGCCGACTGACCCGTGTTAAGGAAAGAATGAATGGGGCCATGTATCGTGAGATTTTGAGCCAAAACCTCCTTCCATCAGTGAGAGCTTTGAAGATGAAACGTGGCTGGGTCTTCCAGCATGAAAATGATCCCAAACACACCGCCCGGGCAACGAAGGAGTGGCTCCGTAAGAAGCATTTGAAAGTCCTGGAGTGGCCTCGCCAGTCTCCAGACCTCAACCCCATAGAAAATCTGTGAAGGGAGTTGAAAGTCCGTGTTGCTCGGCGACAGCCCCAAAACATCACTGCTCTCGAGAAGATCTGCATGGAGGAATGGGCCAAAATACCAGCTACTGTGTGTGCAAACCTGGTAAAGACCTTTAGTAATCGTTTGACCTCTGTTATTGCCAACAAAGGTTATATTACAAAGTATTGAGTTGAATTTTTGTTATTGACCAAATACTTATTTTCCGCCATAATTTACAAATAAATTCTTTAAAAATCCTACAATGTGAATTCCTGGATTTATTTTCCACATTCTGTCTCTCACAGTTGAAGTGTACCTATGATGAAAATGACAGACCTCTGTCATCCTTTTAAGTGGGAGAACTTGCACAATCGGTGGCTTACTAAATACTTTTTTGCCCCACTGTATATGATGAAACATGGTGGCAGCTACATAAGTTAACAAACCAAATACTACATAGTCTGTGAACATTGTTCCAAAGTAGGGATTTTGATTTGATTTATATACAAAAGTAAACATTGACTTGATCAAAGGTAGTAATATATGATGAAACATGGTGGCAGCTACATAAGTTAACAAACCAAATACTACATAGTCTGTGAACATTGTTCCAAAGTAGGGCTTTTGTGATTATGATGATTATTAGCATAATGACAATTATAATGATTATCATTATGACGAAGATGATGATGATTAAGATGATAATACAAGTGAGATGAAAGACAGTAAGTATATTGTTATTAAAACATACATGTGACAGTAGTAAACATGTGATATGATGTGGTTTGAAATATATTTAGGCTTTGAATTATATTTAAAATATTATGAATATAATTGTAAGAATGCACAATATGAACCTGTCACCTTATCTGTGGAAAGATGCACACTGCCACCTTGTGGACAAACCTCCTCACTGCACCTTCACGCCTTACACTCTGTTACTATTATTAGTAGGACTATTAGCAGTCGACAATTACTGTTGAAATTGATACTGTTATTATTACAGTTAATGTTATATTACTATTAACATTTTAGTACTATTAGCATGATTACTATCATTATTATATTATTATTATTGGCATGGCTTTCTCTGTGATAGTGAAGCCTGTTGTTTACTTTTGTACATTTTATTGACCTTTCTTTAAATTATTTACATAATGAATTACCTGTTGTACATAATTAACTACCTATTGTACATAATTAATTACCTTTTGTACATAATTAATTACTAATCCAGGGAGGTTCATTACAACATTACATCACTTTTGTAGACATTATTTACCTTTGTATACCTTATTTACTTTTGTACACATTATTTATCTTTTTTACACGCTAATTACCTTTTGTATACATTATTTATCTTAGTATGCCTTATTTACTTTTGTACACATTTACCTTAGTATGGCTTATTTACTTTTGTACACATTATTTACCTTTTGTATCCATTATTTACCAAAGTATGCCTTTTTTACTTGTGTACACATTTACCTTTGTATGCCTTATTTACTTTTGTACACATTATTTATCTTTTGTACACGCGATTTACCTTTTGTATCCATTATTTACCTTAGTATGCCTTATTTACGTTTGTACACATTATTTATCTTTTGTACACACGATTTACCTTTTGTATCCATTATTTACCTTAGTATGCCTTATTTACTTTTGTACACATTTACCTTTGTATGGCTTATTTACTTTTGTACACATTATTTACCTTTTGTACACATTTACCTTTGTATGCCTTATTTACTTTTGTACACATTATTTACCTTTTGTACACAATATTTACCGTTGTACAAATCATTTACCTTTAGAACATAATTAATTACCTTTTGAACATAATTAATTACCTTTTGTACACATCATTGTAAAGGTTTCTGCAGATGTAAAGCTTATTGACTTTTGTACACTTAATTGACCTTATTGTACACATTATTTACCTTAGTGTGCCTTATTTACTTGTGTACACATTATTTACCTTTGTATGCCTTATTTACTTGTGTACACATTATTTACCTTTGTATGCCTTATTTACTTTTGTACACATTATTTACCTTTGTATGCCTCATTTACTTTTGTACACATTATTTACCTTAGTATGCCTTATTTACTTTAGTACATATTATTTACCTTAGTATACCTTATTTACTTTTGTATGCATTATTTACCTTAGTATGCCTTATTTACTTTAGTACACATTATTTACCTTAGTATGCCTTATTTACTTTAGTACACATTATTTACCCTAGTATGCCTTATTTACTTTTGTATGCATTATTTACCTTAGTATGCCTTATTGACTTTTGTACACTTAATTGACCTTATTGTACACATTATTTACCTTAGTATGCCTTATTTACTTTAGTACACATTATTTACCTTAGTATGCCTTATTTACTTTAGTACACATTATTTACCCTAGTATGCCTTATTTACTTTTGTATGCATTATTTACCTTAGTATGCCTTATTGACTTTTGTACACTTAATTGACCTTATTGTACACATTATTTACCTTAGTATGCCTTATTTACTTGTGTACACATTATTTACCTTTGTATGCCTTACTTTTGTACACATTATTTACCTTTGTATGCCTCATTTACTTTAGTACACATTATTTACCTTAGTATACCTTATTTACTTTTGTATGCATTATTTACCTTAGTATGCCTTATTTACTTTAGTACGCATTATTTACCTTAGTATGCCTTATTTACTTTAGTACACATTATTTACCTTAGTATGCCTTATTTACTTTAGTACACATTATTTACCTTAGTATGCCTTATTTACTTTAGTACACATTATTTACCTTAGTATGCCTTATTTACTTTAGTACACATTATTTACCCTAGTATGCCTTATTTACTTTTGTATGCATTATTTACCTTAGTATGCCTTATTTACTTTAGTACACATTATTTACCTTAGTATGCCTTATTTACTTTAGTACACATTATTTACCCTAGTATGCCTTATTTACTTTTGTATGCATTATTTACCTTAGTATGCCTTATTGACTTTTGTACACATAATTGACCTTATTGTACACATTATTTACCTTAGTATGCCTTATTTACTTGTGTACACATTATTTACCTTTGTATGCCTTATTTACTTTTGTACACATTATTTACCTTTGTATGCCTCATTTACTTTTGTACACATTATTTACCTTAGTATACCTTATTTACTTTTGTATGCATTATTTACCTTAGTATGCCTTATTTACTTTAGTACACATTATTTACCTTAGTATGCCTTATTTACTTTAGTACACATTATTTACCCTAGTATGCCTTATTTACTTTTGTATGCATTATTTACCTTAGTATGCCTTATTTACTTTTGTACACATTATTTACATTAGTATGCCTTTACTTGTGTACACATCACCTTTCTACAAAAGGTGATTTACCTGTGTAAAGGTGATTTACCTTTGCAAGGGTGATTCACCTTTGTAAGGGTGGTTTACCTTTGTAAAAGGTGATTTACCTATGTAAAGGGTATTTACCTCTGAAAGGTTGATTTACTTTTGTAAAGGTGATTTACCTTTGTACAGGTGACTTACCTTTGTACATGTCCACCAGTGAGTCTTGCAGATCTTTGCTTGGCGTCCATCTTGACGAGTTGTTATCTTCTGAATTGTCTGGAATGCTTTTTCTGTGGGAAGAAAATCTCATCAGTTTTTTACAAACATGATTTCTTTCATACGTGTTGTCAACCAATCATGCTTTATGGTCACATGATCACACACTACACACATAGAACACATGTTACACACTCACACTACACATGCATGTTACACACTCACACTACACATGCATGTTACACACACATAGAACACATGTTACACACTCACACTACACGTGCATGTTACACACTCACACTACACGTGCATGTTACACACTCACACTACACGTGCATGTTACACACATACTACATACATGTTATACACATTGTACACACGCATTACACAAACATTATTTATACATACAATTATTTATCCTCATACATACCTACATGAAATGATTTATACATGCATACATACAGTACATATATAAAGGCTTTAGAGCTGAAACGAGTGATGCAATTACAAAATATATTCGAGGAATTTTTGCTGCCTCGAGGCGTCGTTAGGTTTTTTAGGGCCCGCAATGGCCCATTGCAAAAGGACTCCCACAGGGAGTCCTTATGCAATGGGACATAAGGACCTATTGTATTTCTAAGGTTTTATTATTAGGGCCCGCAATGGCCCATTGCAAAAGGACTCCCGAAGGGAGTCCTTATGCAATGGGACATAAGGACCTATCGTATTTGTAAGGTTTTATTAGGGCCCGCAATGGCCCATTGCAAAAGGACTCCCAAAGGGAGTCCTTATGCAATGGGACATAAGGACCTATTGTTATTCGTTCGTTTTATTATTCTTTATACTTCCGCCGCCACAACAAACTGTAATTTGACCCACTTAACATGCTTCAAAACTCACCATATTTGACCCACACATCAGGACCTGCGAAAATTACCTTTTTTTAAAAAAACCGAACCCCACAACTCAAAATTGCGCTCTAGCGCCCCCTAGGAAAAAAAAAAACTAGACTGCCTATATCTCCCACTAGGAAGATCGGAGAGACATGAAACAAAAACCTGTATGTAGGTTTGACTTAGGCCTAGTTTTCATAATTGTATATCATCGGGCAGAAATCTACAGGAAGTTGGCAATTCCCCCTTCAACACAAAAAAGTACTAAAAAAAGTCACTTTTGCCTCTTTGAGCTGTAATTTGACCCCCTTAACATGCTTCAAAACTCACCAAACTGAACACACACATCAGGACTGGCTAAAACTGTGATATAATGAAAAAACCTAACCCCAAATCCAAAAATTGTGCTCTACAGCAATTTTTTCATAAAACGCACAAAAAACTGCTCCTCGGATGAAAAATCTGACAAAACTGCCTGTAACTCCCACTGGGAAGGTCGGAGAGAGATGAAACAAAAACCTCTATGTAGGTCTCACTTAGACCTACATTTCATAAATTGACAACCCCCAGCAAAAATCAACAGGAAGTTTGCTATTCCCCCTTCAACACAACATTTTTGTAAGTTGGTGCCCACACAATGCAGACAAGGTAGGTACACTAGACAAAAGTCTTGGGACACTTCAGACTAAAAGTAGACAAAAGTATTGGGACACTTAGGACTAGCACCTGCCAAATACGCGGGCCCGAACAACGCTGCTTGCAGCTTTAATTATTATTATTCTTCCGCCGCCTCTTTGAGCACTAATTTGACCCACTTAACATGCTTCAAAACTCACCATATTTGACCCACACATCAAGACCTGCGAAAATTGTCTTTTAATAAAACAACCAAACCGCAAAAATCAAAATTGCGCTCTAGCGCCCCCTAGGAAAAAAAAAAAACTAGACTGCCTGTAACTCCCACTAGGAAGGTCGGAAAAACATGAAACAAAATCCTCTATGTAGGTCTGACTTAGACCTAGTTCTCATAATTGTATGTCTTCGGGCTAAAATCAACAGAAAGTTGGCAATTCTCCCTTCAAGACAAAAAAGTACTAAAAACAGTCACTTTTGCCTCTTTGAGCTGTAATTTGACCCCCTTAACATGCTTCAAAACTCACCAAACTGGACACACACATCAGGACTGGCAGAAATTGCGATCTAATAAAAAACCCAACCCCAAAACTCAAAATTGCGCTCTAGCGCCCCCTAGGAAGAAAACACAGACACAACTGCTCCTAGGAGAACTCAGACACAACTGCCTGTAACTTCCAGTAGGAATGTCTTAGAGACATTAAAAAAACCCCTATGTAGGTCTCACTTAGACCTAAATTTCATATATTGACAACTCCCAGTAAAAATCAGCAGGAAGTTTGCAATTCCCCCTTCAAAACAAAAGTTTTGTAAAAACCGGTCACCTTTTTTCAAACATCATCTCCTCTGAGGGCGTTTGTCGTGTCGGCTTCAAACTAGCACAGGAGAGAGATTGAACCCTTCTGATTAAAAGTTGACCAAAGAGTTTTAATTACTGCTCCGGTTTGGATTTTATGTGCCGTCAAAGTCGGTCCCGTCCATCGCTGCTTGCAGCTTTAATTATTATTATTCTTCCGCCTCTTTGAGCACTAATTTGACCCACTTAACATGCTTCAAAACTCACCATATTTGACCCACACATCAGGACCTGCGAAAATTGTCTTTTAATAAAAAAACCAGACTGCAAAAATCAAAATTGCGCTCTAGCGCCCCCTAGGAAAAAAACAAACTAGACTGCCTGTAACTCCCACTAGGAAGGTCGGAAAGACATGAAACAAAAACCTCTATGTAGGTCTGACTCAGACCTAACTTTCATAATGGTACATTCTCAGGCTAAAATCTACAGGAAGTTGGCAATTCCCCCTTCAAGACAAAAAAGTACTAAAAACAGTCACTTTTGACTCTTTGAGCTGTAATTTGACCCCCTTAACAAGCTTCAAAACTCACCAAACTGAACACACACATCAGGACTGGCTAAAACTGTGATATAATGAAAAAACCTAACCCCAAATCCAAAAATTGTGCTCTACAGCAATTTTTTCATAAAACGCACAAAAAACTGCTCCTCGGATGAAAAATCTGACAGAAATGCCTGTAACTCCCACTGGGAAGGTCGGAGAGAGATGAAACAAAAACCTCTATGTAGGTCTCACTTAGACCTACATTTCATAAATTGACAACCCCCAGCAAAAATCAACAGGAAGTTTGCTATTCCCCCTTCAACACAACATTTTTGTAAGTTGGTGCCCACACAATGCAGACAAGGTAGGTACACTAGACAAAAGTCTTGGGACACTTCAGACTACAAGTAGACAAAAGTATTGGGACACTTAGGACTAGCACCTGCCAAATCCGCGGGCCCGTCCAACGCTGCTTGCAGCTTTAATTCTTTATTATTATTATTCTTCCGCCGCCTCTTTGAGCACTAATTTGACCCACTTAACATGCTTCAAAACTCACCATATTTGACCCACGCATCAGGACCTGCGAAAATTGTCTTTTAATAACCGCAAAAATCAAAATTGCGCTCTAGCGCCCCCTAGGAAAAAAAAAACTAGACTGCCTGTAACTCCCACTAGGAAGGTCGGAAAGACATGAAACAAAATCCTCTATGTAGGTCTGACTTAGACCTAGTTCTCATAATTGTATGTCTTCGGGCTAAAATCAACAGGAAGTTGGCAATTCCCCCTTCAAGACAAAAAAGTACCGTACTAAAAACAGTCACTTTTGACTCTTTGAGCTGTAATTTGACCACCTTAACATGCTTCAAAACTCACCAAACTGAACACACACATCAGGACTGGCTAAAACTGTGATCTAATGAAAAAACCTAACCCCAAATCTAAAAATTGCGCTCTACAGCAATTTTTGAATAAAACGGACAAAAAACTGCTCCTCGGAAGACAAAAATTACAAAACTGCCTGTAACTCACACTGGGAAGGTCGGAGAGACATGAAACGAAAACCTCTCCGTAGGTCTCACTTACACCTACATTTCATAAATTGACAACCCCCAGCAAAAATATACAGGAAGTTTGCTATTCCCCCTTCAACACAACATTTTTGTAAAAACCCGTCACCTTTCTTCAAACATTATCTCCTCTGAGCGCATTTGTTGTTTCGGCTTCAAACTAACACAGGCGAGAGATTGAACCCTTCTGATTAAAAGTTGGTGAAAGAGTTGTGAACCATGCAACTTTTGCATTTCCTTTGGAAATCGAGGTCTCAGAGTCTGGAGGAAGACAGGAGAGGCACAGGATCCACGTTGCCTGAAGTCTAGTGTAAAGTTTCCACCATCAGTGATGGTTTGGGGTGCCATGTCATCTGCTGGTGTCGGTCCACTCTGTTTCCTGAGATCCAGGGTCAACGCAGCCGTCTACCAGCAAGTTTTAGAGCACTTCATGCTTCCTGCTGCTGACCTGCTCTATGGAGATGGAGATTTCAAGTTCCAACAGGACTTGGCGCCTGCACACAGCGCAAAATCTACCCGTGCCTGGTTTACGGACCATGGTATTTCTGTTCTAAATTGGCCCGCCAACTCCCCTGACCTTAGCCCCATAGAAAATCTGTGGGGTATTGTGAAAAGGAAGATGCAGAATGCCAGACCCAAAAACGCAGAAGAGTTGAAGGCCACTATCAGAGCAACCTGGGCTCTCATAACACCTGAGCAGTGCCAGAAACTCATCGACTCCATGCCACGCCGCATTAACGCAGTAATTGAGGCAAAAGGAGCTCCAACCAAGTATTGAGTATTGTACATGCTCATACTTTTCAGTTGGCCAACATTTCTAAAAATCCCTTTTTTGTATTAGCCTTAAGTAATATTCTAATTTTGTGACACACGGAATTTTGGATTTTCATTTGTTGCCACTTCAAATCATCAAAATTAAATGAAATAAACATTTGAATGCATCAGTCTGTGTGCAATGAATAAATATAATGTACAAGTTACACCTTTTGAATGCAATTACTGAAATAAATCAAGTTTTTCAAAATATTCTAATTTACTGGCTTTTACCTGTATATATATATATATATATATATATATATATACATATATACATACATATTTATACACATACATTGTTATGTATACATACATACATACATAGTTATTTATACATGCATGCATACATACATATATACATGCATACATACATATATACATGCATGCATACATACATACATGCATGCATACATACATATATACATGCATGCATACATACATATATACATGCATGCATACATACATATATACATGCATGCATACATACATATATACATGCATGCATACATATATACATGCATGCATACATATATACATGCATGCATACATATATACATGCATGCATACATATATACATGCATGCATGCATATATACATGCATGCATGCATATATACATGCATGCATGCATATGTACATGCATGCATGCATGCATGCATGCATGCATGCATACATACATACATACATACATACATGCATGCATGCATGCATGCATGCATGCATACATACATGCATGCATGCATACATACATGCATGCATGCATACATACGTGCATGCATACATATATACGTGCATGCATATATATATATACACGTGCATACATACATACATACGTGCATGCATACATATATATGTGCATGCATACATACATACATACATACTCACACACATACATAGTTATTTATACATACATACATAAATATATACATGCATACATACATACATAAATATATACATGCATACATACATACATACATACATGTCCACACACATACATAGTTATTTATACATGCATACATATATCAATCAATCAATCAGTCAGTCAATCAAAATTAATTTATATAGCCCTTAATCACAAGTGTCTCAAAGGGCTGCACAAGCCACGACAACCTTGGCTTAGATCCCACATCAAGGCAAAAAAAAAACTCAACCCGATGGGATACAATGAGAAACCCCCACACACATACACTAGTTAAGTTAAGTATAATATATATATATATATATATATATATATATATATATATATATATATATATATATATATATATATACACACACACACACACACACACACACACACACACACACACACTTATTTATACATGCATACATTCATAAATATATACATGCATACATACATACAAAGTTATTTATACATACATTATGAACAAGTTAATGTCAACAAGTTGATAACAAAAAGCTAGTAACAAAAAGATGATCAACAAGATAACAAGCTGCTATCACCTTGTTGGTATCACCTGGTTGATACCAACAGGGTGATATTTTGCCCAGCAAGGAGGACAACAGGAAGTAGTTTGTCTTACAGGTGTTGCAGCTGCACTTGGAGACCACACATCTTCTTTTTAGCTTTCTGCAAAGCAACATGGACGTCTGACACTTTGCTGATACACGCCATGCTAACAATTGTCGTCATGGTAACCCAAAGCAACATGGACGTCGGACACTTTGCTGACACACGCCATGCTAACAATTGTCGTCATGGTAACCCAAAGCAACATGGACGTCGGACACTTTGCTGATACACGCCATGCTAACAACAATTGTCGTCATGGTAACCCTAAGCAACATGGACGTCTGACACTTTGCTGACACACACCACGCTAACACAACAATTGTTGTCATGGTAACCCAAAGCAACATGGATGTCTAACACTGTGCAGCCGCGCTAACACAAGAAGAAGCATTGTCACGGTAACCGCCATGGGTGTGAGTAGAAAACAGATGAGGTGACACAAAGAAGGTTGTGACAGGATGTGTTTAATCTAACATTTATGATTTCTTGTTGTGACAGGATGAGTTGAATCCAACATTTATCATTTTTTGTCGTGACGGGATGAGTTGAATCCAACATTTATAATTTCTTGTCGTGACGAGATTAGTCTAATCCAACATTTATCATTTCTTGTTGTGAAAGGATGAGTTGAATCCATCATTTATCATTTATTGTCGTGACAGGATGAGTTGAATCCATCATTTATCATTTCTTGTCGTGACAGGATGAGTTGAATCCATCATTTATCATTTCTTGTCGTGACAGGATGAGTTGAATCCATCATTTATCATTTCTTGTCGTGACAGGATGAGTTGAATCCAACATTGATGATTTTTTGTTATGACAGGATGAGTTGAATCCAAAATGTATGATTTCTTGTCGTGACAGGATGAGTTGAATCCAACATTTATCATTTTTTGTCGTGACGGGATGAGTTGAATCCAACATTTATAATTTCTTGTCGTGACGAGATTAGTCTAATCCAACATTTATCATTTCTTGTTGTGAAAGGATGAGTTGAATCCATCATTTATCATTTATTGTCGTGACAGGATGAGTTGAATCCATCATTTATCATTTCTTGTCGTGACAGGATGAGTTGAATCCATCATTTATCATTTCTTGTCGTGACAGGATGAGTTGAATCCATCATTTATCATTTCTTGTCGTGACAGGATGAGTTGAATCCAACATTGATGATTTTTTGTTATGACAGGATGAGTTGAATCCAAAATGTATGATTTCTTGTCGTGACAGGATGAGTTGAATCCAACATTTATCATTTTTTGTCGTGACGGGATGAGTTGAATCCAACATTTATAATTTCTTGTCGTGACGAGATTAGTCTAATCCAACATTTATCATTTCTTGTTGTGAAAGGATGAGTTGAATCCATCATTTATCATTTATTGTCGTGACAGGATGAGTTGAATCCATCATTTATCATTTCTTGTCGTGACAGGATGAGTTGAATCCATCATTTATCATTTCTTGTCGTGACAGGATGAGTTGAATCCATCATTTATCATTTCTTGTCGTGACAGGATGAGTTGAATCCAACATTGATGATTTTTTGTTATGACAGGATGAGTTGAATCCAAAATGTATGATTTCTTGTCGCGACAGGATGAGTTGAATCCATCATTTGTAATTTATTGTCGTGACAGGATGAGTTGAATCCAACATTTATCATTTCTTGTCGTGACAGGATGAGTTGAATCCAACAATGATGATTTCTTGTTGTGACAGGATGAGTTGAATCCAACATTGATCATTTTTTGTCGTGACGGGATGAGTTGAATCCAACATTTATAATTTCTTGTCGTGACGAGATTAGTCTAATCCATCATTTATCATTTCTTGTTGTGACAGGATGAGTTGAATCCAACATTGATGATTTTTTGTTATGACAGGATGAGTTGAATCCAAAATGTATGATTTCTTGTCGTGACAGGATGAGTTGAATCCATCATTTGTAATTTCTTGTCGTGACAGGATGAGTTGAATCCAACATTTATCATTTCTTGTCGTGACAGGATGAGTTGAATCCAACATTAATGATTTCTTGTCCTGACAGGATGAGTTGAATCCAACAATGATGATTTCTTGTTGTGACAGGATGAGTTGAATCCAACATTTATCATTTTTTGTCGTGACGGGATGAGTTGAATCCAACATTTATAATTTCTTGTCGTGACGAGATTAGTCTAATCCAACATTTATCATTTCTTGTCGTGACAGGATGAGTTGAATCCAACATTGAGGATTTTTTGTTATGACAGGATGAGTTGAATCCAAAATGTATGATTTCTTGTCGTGACAGGATGAGTTGAATCCATCATTTGTAATTTATTGTCGTGACAGGATGAGTTGAATCCAACATTTATCATTTCTTGTCGTGACAGGATGAGTTGAATCCAACATTAATGATTTCTTGTCCTGACAGGATGAGTTGAATCCAACAATGATGATTTCTTGTTGTGACAGGATGAGTTGAATCCAACATTGATGATTTCTTGTCGTGACAGGATGAGTTGAATCCAACATTGTTGATTTCTTGTCGTGACAGGATGAGTTGAATCCAAAATGTATGATTTCTTGTCGTGACAGGATGAGTTGAATCCATCATTTGTAATTTATTGTCGTGACAGGATGAGTTGAATCCAACATTTATCATTTCTTGTCGTGACAGGATGAGTTGAATCCAACATTAATGATTTCTTGTCCTGACAGGATGAGTTGAATCCAACAATGATGATTTCTTGTTGTGACAGGATGAGTTGAATCCAACATTTATCATTTCTTGTCGTGACAGGATGAGTTGAATCCAACATTGATGATTTCTTGTCCTGACAGGATGAGTTGAATCCAACAATGATGATTTCTTGTTGTGACAGGATGAGTTGAATCCAACATTGATGATTTCTTGTCGTGACAGGATGAATTGAATCCAACATGTATCATTTCTTGTCGTGACAGGATGAGTTGAATCCAACATGTATAATTTCTTGTCGTGACAGGATGAGTTGAATCCAACATTGATCATTTCTTATTGTGACAGGATGAGTTGAATCCAACATTGTTGATTTCTTGTCGTGACAGGATGAGTTGAATCCAACATTAATGATTTCTTGTCCTGACAGGATGAGTTGAATCCAACAATGATGATTTCTTGTTGTGACAGGATGAGTTGAATCCAACATTTATCATTTCTTGTCGTGACAGGATGAGTTGAATCCAACATTAATGATTTCTTGTCCTGACAGGATGAGTTGAATCCAACAATGATGATTTCTTGTTGTGACAGGATGAGTTGAATCCAACATTGATGATTTCTTGTCGTGACAGGATGAATTGAATCCAACATGTATCATTTCTTGTCGTGACAGGATGAGTTGAATCCAACATGTATCATTTCTTGTCGTGACAGGATGAGTTGAATCCAACATTGATGATTTCTTGTCGTGACAGGATGAATTGAATCCAACATGTATCATTTCTTGTCGTGACAGGATGAGTTGAATCCAACATGTATCATTTCTTGTCGTGACAGGATGAGTTGAATCCAACATGTATCATTTCTTGTCGTGACAGGATGAGTTGAATCCAACATGTATAATTTCTTGTCGTGACAGGATGAGTTGAATCCAAAATGTATGATTTCTTGTCGTGACAGGATGAGTTGAATCCATCATTTGTAATTTATTGTCGTGACAGGATGAGTTGAATCCATCATTTGTAATTTATTGTCGTGACAGGATGAGTTGAATCCAACATTTATCATTTCTTGTCGTGACAGGATGAGTTGAATCCAACATTAATGATTTCTTGTCGTGACAGGATGAATTGAATCCAACATGTATCATTTCTTGTCGTGACAGGATGAGTTGAATCCAACATTGATCATTTCTTATTGTGACAGGATGAGTTGAATCCAACATTGTTGATTTCTTGTCGTGACAGGATGAATTGAATCCAACATGTATCATTTCTTGTTGTGACAGGATGAGTTGAATCCAACATTGATGATTTCTTGTCGTGACAGGATGAATTGAATCCAACATGTATCATTTCTTGTCGTGACAGGATGAGTTGAATCCAACATTAATGATTTCTTGTCCTGACAGGATGAGTTGAATCCAACAATGATGATTTCTCGTTGTGACAGGATGAGTTGAATCCAACATTGATGATTTCTTGTCGTGACAGGATGAATTGAATCCAACATGTATCATTTCTTGTCGTGACAGGATGAGTTGAATCCAACATGTATCATTTCTTGTCGTGACAGGATGAGTTGAATCCAACATTTATCATTTCTTGTCGTGACAGGATGAGTTGAATCCAACATTAATGATTTCTTGTCCTGACAGGATGAGTTGAATCCAACAATGATGATTTCTTGTTGTGACAGGATGAGTTGAATCCAACATTGTTGATTTCTTGTCGTGACAGGATGAATTGAATCCAACATGTATCATTTCTTGTCGTGACAGGATGAGTTGAATCCAACATTAATGATTTCTTGTCCTGACAGGATGAGTTGAATCCAACAATGATTATTTCTTGTTGTGAAAGGATGAGTTGAATCCAACATTGATGATTTCTTGTCGTGACAGGATGAGTTGAATCCAACATTGTTGATTTCTTGTCGTGACAGGATGAGTTGAATCCAACATGTATCATTTCTTGTCGTGACAGGATGAGTTGAATCCAACATTGATCATTTCTTATTGTGACAGGATGAGTTGAATCCAACATTGTTGATTTCTTGTCGTGACAGGATGAGTTGAATCCAACATTGATCATTTCTTATTGTGACAGGATGAGTTGAATCCAACATTGTTGATTTCTTGTCGTGACAGGATGAGTTGAATCCAACATGTATCATTTCTTGTCGTGACAGGATGAGTTGAATCCAACATGTATCATTTCTTGTCGTGACAGGATGAGTTGAATCCAACATGTATCATTTCTTGTCGTGACAGGATGAGTTGAATCCAACATGTATCATTTCTTGTCGTGACAGGATGAGTTGAATCCAACATTGATGATTTCTTGTCGTGACAGGATGAATTGAATCCAACATGTATCATTTCTTGTCGTGACAGGATGAGTTGAATCCAACATGTATCATTTCTTGTCGTGACAGGATGAGTTGAATCCAACATGTATCATTTCTTGTCGTGACAGGATGAGTTGAATCCAACATGTATCATTTCTTGTCGTGACAGGATGAGTTGAATCCAAAATGTATGATTTCTTGTCGTGACAGGATGAGTTGAATCCATCATTTGTAATTTATTGTCGTGACAGGATGAGTTGAATCCATCATTTGTAATTTATTGTCGTGACAGGATGAGTTGAATCCAACATTTATCATTTCTTGTCGTGACAGGATGAGTTGAATCCAACATTAATTATTTCTTGTCGTGACAGGATGAATTGAATCCAACATGTATCATTTCTTGTCGTGACAGGATGAGTTGAATCCAACATTGATGATTTCTTGTCGTGACAGGATGAATTGAATCCAACATGTATCATTTCTTGTCGTGACAGGATGAGTTGAATCCAACATGTATCATTTCTTGTCGTGACAGGATGAGTTGAATCCAACATGTATCATTTCTTGTCGTGACAGGATGAGTTGAATCCAACATGTATCATTTCTTGTCGTGACAGGATGAGTTGAATCCAAAATGTATGATTTCTTGTCGTGACAGGATGAGTTGAATCCATCATTTGTAATTTATTGTCGTGACAGGATGAGTTGAATCCATCATTTGTAATTTATTGTCGTGACAGGATGAGTTGAATCCAACATTTATCATTTCTTGTCGTGACAGGATGAGTTGAATCCAACATTAATTATTTCTTGTCGTGACAGGATGAATTGAATCCAACATGTATCATTTCTTGTCGTGACAGGATGAGTTGAATCCAACATGTATCATTTCTTGTCGTGACAGGATGAGTTGAATCCAACATTGATCATTTCTTGTCGTGACAGGATGAGTTGAATCCAACATGTATCATTTCTTGTCGTGACAGGATGAGTTGAATCCAACATTGATCATTTCTTATTGTGACAGGATGAGTTGAATCCAACATTGTTGATTTCTTGTCGTGACAGGATGAGTTGAATCCAACATGTATCATTTCTTGTCGTGACAGGATGAGTTGAATCCAACATTTATCATTTCTTGTCGTGACAGGATGAGTTGAATCCAACATGAATGATTTCTTGTCCTGACAGGATGAGTTGAATCCAACAATGATGATTTCTTGTTGTGACAGGATGAGTTGAATCCAACATTGTTGATTTCTTGTCGTGACAGGATGAATTGAATCCAACATGTATCATTTCTTGTCGTGACAAGATGAGTTGAATCCAACATTTATCATTTCTTGTCGTGACAGGATGAGTTGAATCCAACATGTATCATTTCTTGTCGTGACAGGATGAATCGAATCCAACATGTATCATTTCTTGTGGTGACAGGATGAGTTGAATCCAACATTTATCATTTCTTGTGGTGACAGGATGAGTTGAATCCAACATTGATCATTTCTTGTTGTGCTGATCCAGCAGTTTGTTGAGCACTTCCAGGTCCAGCCCATGTTTCATCACCAGTTGTCCGTTCAGGTGCAAGACAGGAATGTCCCACTTGTACTTGTCCCACCACGCCACGTTCTCTGGTGCACTGATGTCCACCTGCTGCAGGACAAACTGACACAGACAACAATTACCCAGCATGCAGTGCAACATCCTAGCATGACTCGTTGCTTACTTTGTGTTTGAGCGGCTCCAAGGCTTGTTTGACTTGATCGCACAGAGGACACGGATCCTGCAAGCACAGGTGAGCATTATACATGTATGTAGTTATGTGTGTTATCTACTTGGCCCTACCTTGGTGAACAGAGTGAGGAGGGGTTTGCCACTGACGCAGTAGCGCCTGACACCAGACAAAAACATGACAACCTGAGAAGAAGAACAACATACAAGCAGTTGCTAACCTGGCAACTCAGGTGAGAGCTCTCAGCTTCCGACCAATCACAGCGCAGCAAGGTGGGGGCGAAAGAAATTCGTCCAATGGCAATTCTTTTTTATGACTGTTCTCAATCCATCCAAAATGTTAAAAAAAAATCCATTTTAAAACAAATAAAATGTTCAAAAATATTTTTTTAATGCTGAAATCAACTTCAGATATATCTGCTGATATAAAGTCAAAACATTTTTTTTTTATGTTTCATGCCATTTTTGTCAAAGAAACAGTTTTTAACTGTAAAAACACAAAATATGCAATATTTTCCACAAAAAAATATTTCTTAGTGGAATATTTGATGTGAAGTAATGAATCAATAATTCATAACATTGATTACAAATATGCAAAATGTTTCCCCAAAAATATTTCATAACATTATTATTCATTCATATTTTTTGGAGCGATGACAGTTCATTTGAAAAAAATCACACTAAACTCCTCAGGGATCCAAAAGGGTCCCACTCATAAAAGTGTTAAAAATATATTTTTGGCATTCAGCACCTAAATCTCTAGATCGACTTCAGATCTATCCACCAAAAATACATTTTTATTATCTTTGACGCTCATTTTGTCAAAGAAAACTTTGTTTTTTTAGATAGCAAATACAGAAAATATGCAATATTTTCTCCTCAAAAATATTTCTAAGAGTAATATTTGATGTAAAGCAACTGTGGCCTTAAATATGTCAATAATTCATAACCAAATTGTTTTTGATTCATTATTATTTTTGGAGCAGTTCATTTGAAAAAAAATATATACATACATACATACATACATGCTTACATACATATATTTATACATACAACCATACATGCTTACATACATATATTTATACATACATACATACATACAACTTTTTATACATACATATTCACACACATATAGTTATTTATACATGCATAAGTACATACGTAAATATATACATGCTTACATACATACATAATTGTATACATACATACATAGTTATTTATACATGCATACATACATGCATTCATACATTTATAAATGTATATATATATATATATACATACATATATATATATATATATATATATATATATATACACATATATATATATACACACACACACACACACACACACACACACACACACACACACACACAGGTAAAAGCCAGTAAATTAGAATATTTTGAAAAACTTGATTTATTTCAGTAATTGCATTCAAAAGGTGTAACTTGTACATTATATTTATTCATTGCACACAGACTGATGCATTCAAATGTTTATTTCATTTAATTTTGATGATTTGAAGTGGCAACAAATGAAAATCCAAAATTCCGTGTGTCACAAAATTAGAATATTACTTAAGGCTAATACAAAAAAGGGATTTTTAGAAATGTTGGCCAACTGAAAAGTATGAAAATGAAAAATATGAGCATGTACAATACTCAATACTTGGTTGGAGCTTCTTTTGCCTCAATTACTGCGTTAATGCGGCGTGGCATGGAGTCGATGAGTTTCTGGCACTGCTCAGGTGTTATGAGAGCCCAGGTTGCTCTGATAGTGGCCTTCAACTCTTCTGCGTTTTTGGGTCTGGCATTCTGCATCTTCCTTTTCACAATACCCCACAGATTTTCTATGGGGCTAAGGTCAGGGGAGTTGGCGGGCCAATTTAGAACAGAAATACCATGGTCCGTAAACCAGGCACGGGTAGATTTTGCGCTGTGTAATATTTCTAAGAGTAATATTTGATGTAAAGTAACTGTGGCCTTAAATATGTCAATAATTCATAACCAAATTGTTTTTGATTCATTATTATTTTTGGAGCAGTTCATTTGAAAAAAAATCACACTAAACTAGCTGCCCTAAAGCGAACCAACAGGCCCTCCAGCGAGTGGTTTAAGTGGCGGGGAAAATTACAAGGACGATACTCCCAGAGATGAGTGCCATGTACACAACATCCTGAAGGACAAATACTACCCAGCACATGGCCTCTTCAACCTGCTACCCTCTGGAAGGAGGTATAGATCGATTCGTGCCAGGACCACCAGTATGTCTCACAGTCTGTATCCCCAGGCTGTGAGACTGCTAAATGAACAGCCTGCCCCTTTGCTGCCCCGGACCATCTTATTACTTCACTCTTCACCACCTCAATAATTGTGCTCTGGACATTGCATTGCTGCAACATCAACGCAACACCCATCAGACATCTGACTGTTCCCACCCCCCACGTCCCTCTTATCGCGATCTTCCTGACAATGCTAAAATGTAAACTATTGTCAACCTGCACATCAATGCAGTTTCTATGCCGCTGGACAAAGCTCAAACAAAATCTCGTTGTTCATATATGACTTAAGTGTTATTATGGCAATGACAATAAAGGAATTGATTGATTGATTGATTGATTGAACTCCTCAGGGAGCCAAAAGGGTCCCACTCATAAAAGTGTTAAAAATATTTTTGGACATTCAGCACCTAAATCTCTAGATCGACTTCAGATAGATACATCCACCAATTATTAAATATTTATTATGTTTTTTTTATGTGTTTGTTTGACACCCTTTTAGTCAAAGAAAAAAAAGTTTACATAGCAAACACAAAAAATATGCAATACTTTCCACAAAAAATATTTCTTAGTGTAATATTTGAACTGAAGTAATTGTGGCCTTAAATATGTCATAAATTCATAATCACATTGATTTTGATTCATTATTATTTTTGGAGCAATGACAGTTTTAAAAGGAAAAAAACAACCTGCATGGCAGTTTTGTCTTCTTAGAGTCAACTTTGCAACTTTTTCTCCTGTTTGCTCTTTTACTCCACTTTACAAGTGGAATAAAATAACCAACACAATACTCGCACTGTACCGTATTTTCCGCACTATAAGGCGCACCTAAAAACCACAATTTTTCTCAAAAGCTGACAGTGCGCCTTATAACCCGGTGCGCTTTATTACGATTCATTTTCATAAAGTTTCGATCTCGCAACTTCGGTAAACAGCCGCCATCTTTTTTCCCGGTAGAACAGGAAGCGCTTCTTCTTCTACGCAAGCAACCGCCAAGGAAAGCACCCGCCCCCATAGAACAGGAAGCGCTTCTTCTTCTACTGTAAGCAACCACCCGCCCCCGGAAGAAGAAGAAAAAACGCGCGGATATCACCGTACGTTTCATTTCCTGTTTACATCTGTAAAGACCACAAAATGGCTCCTACTAAGCGATCCGGTTCATAAAAAGACGCAATCTCTCCATCCGCACACGGATTACTACCGTATTTCACAGCAACTGATATTCCTGTGAACCGCACTGTGGAACGGGAGCACGTACGGTGAATATTCGCACCACAGGGAATGAGAAGTCATCCTTCACTGTGGTTCTAGCTTGCCATGCTAACTTCCACCCATGGTGATATTCAAAAGGAAGACCTTGCCAAAAGAGACCTTTCCAGCCGGCGTCATCATAAAAGCTAACTCGAAGGGATGGATGGATGAAGAAAAGATGAGCGAGTGGTTAAGGGAAGTTTACGCGAAGAGGCCGGGTGGCTTTTTTCACACAGCTCCGAAGGCGAACACACCTTCACTAAGACGGGCAGACAGCGCCGGACGACATACGCCAACATCTGCCAGTGGATCGTAAATGCCTGGGCAGATATTTCGGTCACAACTGTGGTCCGAGCTTTCCGGAAGGCAGGATTCACAGAACTGCTGCACAACAACAGCGACACTGAATCCGATGACTTCGACGAGACGGAGCCGGCCATTTTTGGATCCCACGCTTGCG
Organism: Nerophis lumbriciformis; assembly: GCF_033978685.3. Classification (NCBI taxonomy): domain Eukaryota; kingdom Metazoa; phylum Chordata; class Actinopteri; order Syngnathiformes; family Syngnathidae; genus Nerophis; species Nerophis lumbriciformis. The sequence continues at coordinate 3,721,974 of NC_084576.2, forward strand.
CAACTTTTCAATTCGGACACCGAAGACGAAGAATTCGAAGGATTTACGAATGAAGAATAACTTCAGAAGGTGAGCGCTATGTTTATTTTGTGTGTTGTGACATTAACGTTCGAGCAACATTATGTTGCTATTACTCTACACCATTTTGAATTTTACTATGTTTGTGATTGCACATTTGCGTACATTTTGGGACAGAGTTGTTAGAACGCTGGTTTTCAATATATTATTAAAGTTTGACTGAACTATCTGACTGTTTTTTTGACATTCCCTTTAGCGCAGCGTAGGCGCGGCTTATAATCCGGGGCGGCTTATTGGTGGACAAAGTTATGAAATATGTAATTCATTGAAGGTGCGGCTAATAATCCGGTGCGCCTTATAGTGCGGAAAATACGGTACTTGAATCAAGTGATTATCTGGCCTGCCACTACATGGAGCCCGCGTACCTCAGCTGTACTACAACACGACGGACTTCAAATGAAGAAGTGCATTATTTCGAAAGAAATACCGCTGCTAAAAGTGCAACTACGTGAATATTTTTCTTTGTACAACAAGTCAGATGAAAAGGGTTCATGTCACGCACAATCACATTTGTGTTAAAGTTGTTTAAACGGCCACCCTCAGACATTTTTTAAGCTTCTCAGGTGGAATTATTTCCCATTCTTGCTTGATGTACAGCTTAAGTTGTTCAACAGTCCGGGGGTCTCCGTTGTGGTATTTTAGGCTTCATAATGCGCCACACATTTTCGATGGGAGACAGGTCTGGACTACAGGCAGGCCTGTCTAGTACCCGCACTCTTTTACTATGAAGCCACGTTGATGTAACACGTGGCTTGGCATTGTCTTGCTGAAATAAGCAGGGGCGTCCATGGTAACGTTGCTTGGATGGCAACATATGTTGTACCTTTCAGCATTAATGGCGCCTTCACAGATGTGTAAGTTACCCATGTCTTGGGCACTAATACACCGTCACAGATGCTGGCTTTTCAACTTTGCGCCTATAACAATCCGTTTTATCCTCTTTGGTCCGGACGACATGACGTCCACAGTTTCCAAAAACAATTTGAAACGTGGACTCGTCAGACCACAGAACACTTTTCCACTTTGCATCAGTCCATCTTAGATGAGCTCAGGCCCAGCGAAGCCGACAGCGTTTCTGGGTGTTGTTGATAAACGGTTTTTGCCTTGCATAGGAGAGTTTTAACTTGCACTTACAGATGTAGCAACCAACTGTAGTTACTGACAGTGGGTTTCTGAAGTGTTCCTGAGCCCATGTGGTGATATCCTTTACACACTGATGTCGCTTGTCGATGCAGTACAGCCTGAGGGATCGAAGGTCACGGGCTTAGCTGCTTACGTGCAGTGATTTCTCCAGATTCTCTGAACCCTTTGATGATATTATGGACCGTAGATGGTGAAATCCCTCAATTCCTTGCAATAGCTGGTTGAGAAAGGTTTTTCTTAAACTGTTCAACAATTTGCTCACGCTTTTGTTGACAAAGTGGTAACCCTCGCCCCATCCTTGTTTGTGAATGACTGAGCATTTCATGGAATCTACTTTTATACCCAATCATGGCACCCACCTGTTCCCAATTTGCCTGTTCACCTGTGGGATGTTCCAAATAAGTGTTTGATGAGCATTCCTCAACTTTATCAGTATTTATTGCCACCTTTCCCAACTTCTTTGTCACGTGTTGCGGCATCAAATTCTAAAGTTAATGATTATTTGCAAAAAAAAAAGAAAAGTTTATCAGTTTGAACATCAAATATGTTGTCTTTGTAGCATATTCAACTGAATATGGGTTGAAAATTATTTGCAAATAATTGTATTCCGTTTATATTTACATCTAACACAATTTCCCAACTCATATGGAAACGGGGTTTGTATATGTAAATATTACATATACAGGTAAAAGCCAGTAAATTAGAATATTTTGAAAAACTTGATTTATTTCAGTAATTGCATTCAAAAGGTGTAACTTGTACATTATATTTATTCATTGCACACAGACTGATGCATTCAAATGTTTATTTCATTTCATTTTGATGATTTGAAGTGGCAACAAATGAAAATCCAAAATTCCGTGTGTCACAAAATTAGAATATTACTTAAGGCTAATACAAAAAAGGGATTTTTAGAAATGTTGGCCAACTGAAAAGTATGAAAATGAAAAATATGAGCATGTACAATACTCAATACTTGGTTGGAGCTCCTTTTGCCTCAATTACTGCGTTAATGCGGCGTGGCATGGAGTCGATGAGTTTCTGGCACTGCTCAGGTGTTATGAGAGCCCAGGTTGCTCTGATAGTGGCCTTCAACTCTTCTGCGTTTTTGGGTCTGGCATTCTGCATCTTCCTTTTCACAATACCCCACAGATTTTCTATGGGGCTAAGGTCAGGGGAGTTGGCGGGCCAATTTAGAACAGAAATACCATGGTCCGTAAACCAGGCACGGGTAGATTTTGCGCTGTGTGCAGGCGCCAAGTCCTGTTGGAACTTGAAATCTCCATCTCCATAGAGCAGGTCAGCAGCAGGAAGCATGAAGTGCTCTAAAACTTGCTGGTAGACGGCTGCGTTGACCCTGGATCTCAGGAAACAGAGTGGACCGACACCAGCAGATGACATGGCACCCCAAAACATCACTGATGGTGGAAACTTTACACTAGACTTCAGGCAACGTGGATCCTGTGCCTCTCCTGTCTTCCTCCAGACTCTGGGACCTCGATTTCCAAAGGAAATGCAAAATTTGCATGGTTGGGTGATGTTTTTTTTTCTTACCTACAGCACCCCCCGCGACCCTTTTGGGGTCGCGGGGGGTGCTGTAGCCTATTTCAGCTGCATTCGGGCGGAAGGCGGGGTACACCCTGGACAAGTCGCCACCTCATCGCAAGGCCAACACAGATAGACAGACAACATTCACACACTAGGGACCATTTAGTGTTGATTGTCAGGTGAGTCCAAAACAGCACTAGGTGCTATTCTCTTCACAGCCGGGTGGGAGCGCAATTCTACCAGTGACATTTCATGAACGGTAAAACTACATTAATAGCTACACTGTAGTAATAATAATTAAAGCTGCAAGCAGCGTTGGTCGGGCCCGCGTATTTGGCAGGTGCTAGTCCTAAGTGTCCCAATACTTTTGTCTACTTTTAGTCTGAAGTGTCCCAAGACTTTTGTCTAGTGTACCTACCTTGTCTGCATTGTGTGGGCACGTTGGTGCTTCCTGCTTTTAAGCAGCCATTTTTAAAAAACAGCAGTGCAGCAGCATCAGCGCAGCGGGTCTTTGAAGGGTCATAAAATCAAAACCGGAGCAGTTAATTAAAAAGCGCTTCTGTTGTTGTAATCACAAGGGTTCAATCTCTCTCCTGTGTTAGTTTGAAGGCGAAACGACAAACGCGCTCAGAGGAGTTCGGTTTTGAAGGAAGGTGACCGTTTTCTACAAAAATGTTGTGTTGAAGGGGGAATAGCAAACTTCCTGTAGATTTTTGCTGGGGGTTGTCAATTAATGAAATGTAGGTCTAAGTGAGACATACGGAGAGGTTTTTGTTTCATGTCTCTCCGACCTTCCCAGTGGGAGTTACAGGCAGTTTTGTATTTTTTTTCTTCCGAGGAGCAGTTTTTTGTCCGTTTTATTAAAAAAATTGCTGTAGAGCACAATTTTTAGATTTGGGGTTAGGTTTTTTCATTAGATCACAGTTTTAGCCAGTCCTGATGTGTGTGTTCAGTTTGGTGAGTTTTGAAGCATGTTAAGGGGGTCAAATTACAGCTCAAAGAGGCAAAAGTGACTGTTTTTAGTACTTTTTTGTCTTGAAGGGGGAATTGCCAACTTCCTGTTTATTTTAGCCCGAAGACATACAATTATGAGAACTAGGTCTAAGTCAGACCTACATACAGGTTTTTGTTTCATGTTTCTCCGATCTTCCTAGTGGGAGATATAGGCAGTCTAGTTTTTTTTTTTTTCCTAGGGGGCGCTAGAGCGCAATTTTGAGTTTTGGGGTTCGGTTTTTTTTTTTTAAAAAAGGTAATTTTCGCAGATCCTGATGTGTGGGTCAAATATGGTGAGTTTTGAAGCATGTTAAGTGGGTCAAATTACAGTTTGTTGTGGCGGCGGAAGAATAAAGAATTAAAGCTGCAAGCAGCGTTGTTCGGGCCCGCGTATTTGGCAGGTGCTAGTCCTAAGTGTCCCAATACTTTTGTCTACTTTTAGTCTGAAGTGTCCCAAGACTTTTGTCTAGTGTACCTACCTTGTCTGCATTGTGTGGGCACGTTGGTGCTTCCTGCTTTTAAGCAGCCATTTTAAAAAAAACAGCAGTGCAGCAGCATCAGCGCAGCGGGTCTTTGAAGGGTCATAAAATCAAAACCGGAGCAGTTAATTAAAAAGCGCTTCTGTTGTTGTAATCACAAGGGTTCAATCTCTCTCCTGTGTTAGTTTGAAGGCGAAACGACAAACGCGCTCAGAGGAGTTCGTTTTTGAAGGAAGGTGACCGTTTTCTACAAAAATGTTGTGTTGAAGGGGGAATAGCAAACTTCCTGTAGATTTTTGCTGGGGGTTGTCAATTAATGAAATGTAGGTCTAAGTGAGACCTACGGAGAGGTTTTTGTTTCATGTCTCTCCGACCTTCCCAGTGGGAGTTACAGGCAGTTTTGTATTTTTTTTCTTCCGAGGAGCAGTTTTTTGTCCGTTTTATTAAAAAATTGCTGTAGAGCACAATTTTTAGATTTGGGGTTAGGTTTTTTTCATTAGATCACAGTTTTAGCCAGTCCTGATGTGTGTGTTCAGTTTGGTGAGTTTTGAAGCATGTTAAGGGGGTCAAATTACAGCTCAAAGAGGCAAAAGTGACTGTTTTTAGTACTTTTTTGTCTTGAAGGGGGAATTGCCAACTTCCTGTTTATTTTAGCCCGAAGACATACAATTATGAGAACTAGGTCTAAGTCAGACCTACATACAGGTTTTTGTTTCATGTTTCTCCGATCTTCCTAGTGGGAGATATAGGCAGTCTAGTTTTTTTTTTTTTCTAGGGGGCGCTAGAGCGCAATTTTGAGTTTTGGGGTTCGGTTTTTTTAAATAAAAAAAAGGTAATTTTCGCAGATCCTGATGTGTGGGTCAAATATGGTGAGTTTTGAAGCATGTTAAGTGGGTCAAATTACAGTTTGTTGTGGCGGCGGAAGAATAAAGAATAATAATAAAACCTTAGAATAACAATAGGTCCTTATGTCCCATTGCAAAAGGACTCCCGAAGGCTGTGATTTATGTACCTAATAATGGTACATAAATCACAGTAGTGGTGATTTAAAGCAGATTTAATAACACCATACAATATAGATAGAACACCACATAACCATACATGTGCTGTTAAATGTCACAGGAAATCTTAGATCGTATGCTAATTGGAAGTCAACTTACCGAGTGAAGCCCCAGCGAACCAGACAACTCTTCTTAATTAGTCATCGACACACTGACAAAAGTTCGATTCTCGGGAGTTCTTAGCAGCACAAAGAGCAACTTTACAGCAGAACTTCACCTTCAGCAACAAATACTTCTTCTTCTTTTTAGCTACTTTCCGGCATTTTCTTTTCTTCTTCTGCTGCCACTGGTTCTTCTTCGTCTTTCAATTGCTTGTTGTCTGTTCCACGTGCACTACCGCCACCCCCGGGCCTGCTTCGGAACTACAACTTGTTGTTAAAACCTTTTGTTTTGTTCATTTCAATCAATCAATCAATCAATGTTTATTTATATAGCCCTAAATCACAAGTGTCTCAAAGGGCTGCACAAGCCACAACGACATCCTCGGTACAAAGCCCACATACGGGGCAAGGAAAAACTCACCCCAGTGGGACGTCGATGTGAATGACTATGAGAAACCTTGGAGAGGACCGCATATGTGGGTAACCCCCCCCCCCTCTAGGGTTTGACCGAAAGCAATGGATGTCGAGTGGGTCTGACATAATATTGTGAGAGTCCAGTCCATAGTGGATCCAACATAATAGTAAGAGTCCAGTCCATAGTGGGGCCAGCAGGACACCATCCCGAGCGGAGACGGGTCAGCAGCGTAGAGATGTTCCCAGCCGATGCACAGGCGAGCGGTCCACCCCGGGTCCCGACTCTGGACAGCCAGCACTTCATCCATGGCCACCGGACCTGTGCCCCCCCCCCCCCCCCCCTCAAGGAAAAGGGGAGCAGAGGAGAAAAGAAAAGAAACGGCAGATCAACTGGTCTAACAGGGGGGCTATTTAAAGGCTAGAGTATACAAATGAGTTTTAAGATGGGACTTAAATGCTTCTACTGAGGTAGCATCTCTAATTGTTACCGGGAGGGCATTCCATAGTACTGGAGCCCGAATAGAAAACGCTCTATAGCCCGCAGACTTTTTTTGGGCTCTGGGAATCACTAATAAGCCGGAGTTCTTTGAACGCAGATTTCTTGCCGGGACATATGGTACAATGCAATCGACAAGATAGGACGGAGCTAGACCGTGTAGTATTTTATACGTAAGTAGTAAAACCTTAAAGTCACATCTTAAGTGCACAGGAAGCCAGTGCAGGTGAGCCAGTATAGGCGTAATATGATCAAACTTTCTTGTTCTTGTCAAAAGTCTAGCAGCCGCATTTTGTACCAACTGTAATTTTTTAATGCTAGACATAGGGAGACCCGAAAATAATACGTTACAGTAGTCGAGACGAGACGTAACGAACGCATGAATAATGATCTCAGCGTCGCTAGTGGATAAAATAGAACGAATTTTAGCAATATTACGGAGATGAAAGAAGGCCGTTTTAGTAACACTCTTAATGTGTGACTCAAAGGAGAGAGTTGGGTGGAAGATAATACCCAGATTCTTTACTGATTCGCCTTGTGTAATTGTTTGGTTGTCAAATGTTAAGGTGGTATTATTAAATAAATGTCGGTGTTTAGCAGGACCGATAATCAGCATTTCCGTTTTCTTGGCGTTGAGTTGCAAGAAGTTAGCGGACATCCATTGTTTAATTTCATTAAGACACGCCTCCAGCTGACTACAATCCGGCGTGTTGGTCAGCTTTAGGGGCATGTAGAGTTGGGTGTCATCAGCATAACAATGAAAGCTAACACCGTATTTGCGTATGATGTCGCCTAGCGGCAGCACGTAAATACTAAAGAGTGCAGGGCCAAGAACCGAACCCTGAGGAACTCCGCACGTTACCTTAACATAGTCCGAGGTCACATTATTATGGGAGACGCATTGCATCCTGTCAGTAAGATAAGAGTTAAACCACGACAAAGCTAAGTCTGACATACCAATACGTGTTTTGATACGCTCTAATAAAATGTTATGATCGACGGTATCGAAAGCAGCGCTAAGATCAAGAAGCAGCAACATAGATGACGCATCAGAATCCATCGTTAGCAGTAGATCATTAGTCATTTTTGCGAGGGCTGTCTCCGTAGAGTGATTTGCCCTGAAACCGGATTGAAAAGGTTCACAGAGATTGTTAGACACTAAGTGTTCATTTAGCTGCTGTGCGACAATTTTTTCGAGGATTTTCGAAATAAAGGGAAGGTGGGACACCGGTCGGTAGTTTACCATGAGGTCAGGATCAAGGTTAGGTCTTTTGAGCAGAGGATGAATAACCGCTTTCTTGAATGCTAGGGGAACAGTGCCAGAGGAAAGTGATAAGTTTATAATATTTAGCACTGATGGACCTAATAATACAAAAAGCTCCTTGATAAGTTTCCCAGGAAGTGGGTCAAGTAAACATGTTGTTTGTTTTATCCCACTTACACGCTGTAATAGTTCCTCAAATGTTATTTCATCAAAAAGAGAGAGACTATTTTGTATTGCAGTATCCGTCGTAGATACAGTTGTATCTGTGTTCATAGAACCCAGTTGTAGCTGGGATGCGTTGTCTTTAATCTCCTTTCTAATGAGTTCAATTTTCTTATTAAAGAAATTCATAAAGTCATCTGCCGAGGGGGTGGAGCTATTGGGAGGAGTCCCTTGTTGGGTTAGCGATGCTACTGTACTAAACAAAAATTTAAAAAAATATATATATATTTTTTAACATGACTTCTTTTAAAAACTGATCCCGAAATATGTTTTTTTATTAACTTTCACGCTCACTGTGACAAAATGACGACACTTAGTGGACAAACATTCAAACGTCACTTCGGTCTCCTCGTGTCGGACAGGAAGTGACGTCACCAAATTACATCCCGGAGCTCCGCCCACTGCTCGTTCCTCAGGACGTCCACCTTGAAGGAGAAGAGTTCCACGGGATTTCCCAGCATGCCTCGGTAAACAGGAAGTCAAGCTTGATGCACGGCATCAGTAGCAATGTGGTCACCGTGGCGACGTGGCACGCACGCGCCGATTGATCGGCTACCGCTGGACGAGGCTGCGCCCCCGTCAATGATGCGCCTCGTCACCACCGGGTGGGCGTGGCCAGGTCACCTGTCACACGGTCACGGATCAGGAAGGTCGGACGTATCCACGGTAACCTAGCAGTACAAACATACATTCAACAAAGTATCCATAAAATATATCTAGTACAGTACAGTACAGTATTCATACATGTAGTGTTTGGTCAATCGTGTAGTACCTTGATATTGATTGATTGATTGATTGATTGATTGATTGATTGAAACTTGTATTAGTAGATTTGCACAGTACAGTACATATTCTGTACAATTGACCACTAAATGGTAACACCCCAATAAGTTTTTCAACTTGTTTAATATTGATTCATGGTACCGGTATATATATATATATATATATATATATATATATATATATATATATATATATATATATATATATACACACACATATATATATATACACATATATATACATATATATATATATATATATATATATACATATATATATATATATATATATATATATATATATATATATATATATATATATATATATATATATATATTAAGTTAAAAAAGTTAAAGTACCAATGATTGTCACACACACACTAGGTGTGGCGAAATGATTCTCTGCATTTGACCCATCACCCTTGATCACCCCCTGGGAGGTGAGGGGAGCAGTGAGCAGCAGCGGTGTCCGCGCTCGGGAATCATTTTTGGTGATTTAACCACCAATTCCAACCCTTGATGCTGAGTGTCAAGCAGGGAGGTATTGGGTCCCATTTTTAGAGTCTTTGGTATGACTCGGCCGGGGTTTACCCATATATACATATACACACATACATATATACACATATATATGCATGTATGCTGAATACAGTAAGTATCTAGTACGTCTACAACTGTGTCTACAAGTATATATATATATATATATATATATATATATATATATATATATATATAAATCATCCTCCGGCAGCTTTCAGAGGGCCTGTCCAAGATCAATGCAAGCCAGCTACCTGGGAAGTACAAGGTGTGGTGTTATCACTTCACCCTGTACCCAAGGATGATGTGGCCCCTGAAGCTGTGCGAAGTCACGTCATCAGCCGTAAGCCGGATGGAAGCAAAAGCCAACTCTTTCATCCGAAAATGGCTTGGCTTGCCACGGTGCTTCTCAGCTGCTGGCCTGTATGGATGGAACTCACTCCAGCTACACCTGAAATCTATCACCCTCGGCTACAGGCAGGAGAAGGCAAGGCTGGTGATTGAGCTAAGGGACTCCGAGAGGGCAGTGGCAGATGCAAATACCAGAGTCGAGACTGGAAGGAAGTGGAGAGCTAAGGAGGAGGTCCAGAAGGCGATGGGGAGACTGCAACACCAAGAAGTCGTGGGCATGGTCCTGACAGGCCGGGCAGGCCTTGGATGGAGCGATCCACCCATCCTATGGTCCAAGGCAGGCAGGAAGGAGAGGAAGGACCTTGTTGTTGCTGAGGTCACCAGGATTGAGCAGGAGGAGCTCAGAGTGATGTCTGTGGCACAGGAGCAGCAGGAGAGATGGACAACTTGGGAGGGTGTCTCGAGCCGACCAATCAGCTGGGCAGATTTCTGGAAACTGCCACAGGCTCGGCTCAGTTTCCTCATCAGGGCAACATATGACACTCTCCCGAGCCCTAAAAACCTCCACCAATGGCTTGGCACAGAGCAATCCTGCGACCTCTGCGGGACCATCTATGCCTCACTCCAGCATGTTCTGTCAGGCTGCAAAATGGCGCTGACACAGGGTCGGCTCAGATGGCGGCACGACCAAGTGCTCAGCAAGCTGGCAGAGGTGCTGGAGAAAAGTCGGCAGGAGGCAAAGAACCAGAGTCCAGCAGAAAGCCAATGCAGGATCCACTTCCTCAGGCAGGGGGAACCTGCGACACATTCCAGCAAGAGACCACCCGCCAAGCTATTAACACCAGGGGCGGCGTGGAAGATGGAAGTGGACCTGGGTAGGCAGCTTCAGTTCCCACGGGAGATATGCAGCACCACCTTAAGACCAAATGTGGTGCTGCGGTCAGTACTCCTGGTTGAGCTGACAGTGCCATGGGAGGAGGGACTGGAAGCTGCCTACGAGAGAAAAAAGACCTGGTCGCGGAGTGCAGAGAAAGTAGATGGAGTGTGAGGCTGTACCCGGTGGAGGTGGGAGCCAGAGGCTTTATGGGCGGTTCAACACCACTCCTGCTCAAGTACCTAGGACTACGTGGAGCCACTCTGAGCAGATCCACCAAGGAGCTTTCAGAAGTAGCAGAGAAAGCTAGCCACTGGCTCTGGCTGAAACTACGCAAGAAGGCTTGGGGAGCAACATCCGAGTAGGTTTGCTGCAGGGGGTGTCAGGGAGATGTCCCTGTTTACTGCCCCGCCACCAGGAGATGTTCTGGGCTAAGGGGTGAAACATCAATGAGAGGTGGTCCCCAGCTGAAGACCCTGCAGCAAAACCTTTTCTGGTATGCGGTCAGGTTTAGGCCTGCCTCAGGAAAGAGGACGTCCCTGCCATGCACAGTCCACCACAGGCACCGTTGGAGGTGCGACAGGCCTAAGGCCCAGCGGCAAAACCACCTTGCTGTAATTAAAATAAATTTTAAATAAAATATATATATATATATATATAAATACTTGTAGACACAGTTGTAAAAATATTAGATACTTACTGTATTCAGCATACGTACATACTATATACAAACCCTATTTCCATATGAGTTGGGAAATTGTGTTAGATGTAAATATAAACACTCCTCTCTGAGCTGCCACCTTAACGTGGTAGAGGAGTTTGCGTGTCCCAATGATCCTAGGAGCTATGTTGTCCGGGGGCTTTATGCCCCCTGGTAGGGTCTCCCAAGACAAACTGGTCCTAGGTGAGGGATCAGACAAAGAGCAGCTCGAAGACCTCTATGAAGAAAACAAGCAAGGAACCCAGATTTCCCTTGCCCGGACGCGGGTCACCGGGGCCCCCCTCTGGAGCCAGGCCCGGAGGTGGGGCACGATGGCGAGCGCCTGGTGGCCGGGCCTGTCCCCATGGGGCCCGGCCAGGCACAGCCCGAAGAGGCAACGTGGGTCCCCCCTCCAATGGGCTCACCACCCATAGTAGGGGTCATAGAGGTCAGGTGCGATGTGAGCTGGGCGGCAGCCGAGGGCAGGGCACTTGGCGGTCCGATCCTCGGCTACAGAAGCTAGCTCTTGGGACGTGGAACGTCACCTCGCTGGGGGGGAAGGAGCCTGAGCTAGTGCGCGAGGTGGAGAAGTTCCGGCTGGATATAGTCGGACTCACTTCGACGCACAGCAAGGGCTCTGGAACCAGTTCTCTCGAGAGGGGCTGGACTCTCTTCCACTCTGGCGTTGCCGGCAGTGAGAGGCGACGGGCTGGGGTGGCAATTCTTGTTTCCCCCCGGCTCAGAGCCTGTACGTTGGAGTTCAACCCGGTGGACGAGAGGGTAGCTTCCCTCCGCCTTCGGGTGGGGGAACGGGTCCTGACTGTGGTTTGCGCTTACGCGCCAAACCGCAGCTCAGAGTACCCACCCTTTTTGGATTCACTCGAGGGAGTACTTGAGAGTGCTCCCCCGGGTGATTCCCTCGTTCTACTGGGGGACTTCAATGCTCATGTTGGCAGCGACAGTGAAACCTGGAGAGGCGTGATTGGGAAGAATGGCTGCCCGGATCTGAACCCGAGCGGTGTTATGTTATTGGACTTTTGTGCCCGTCACAGATTGTCCATAACGAACACCATGTTCAAACATAAGGGTGTCCATATGTGCACTTGGCACCAGGACACCCTAGACCGCAGTTCCATGATCGACTTTGTAGTTGTGTCATCGGATTTGCGGCCTCATGTTTTGGACACTCGGGTGAAGAGAGGGGCGGAGCTTTCTACCGATCACCACCTGGTGGTGAGTTGGCTGCGATGGTGGGGGAGGATGCCGGACAGACCTGGCAGGCCCAAACGCATTGTGAGGGTTTGCTGGGAACGTCTGGCAGAGTCTCCTGTCAGAGAGAGTTTCAATTCCCACCTCCGGAAGAACTTTGAACATGTCACGAGGGAGGTGCTGGACATTGAGTCCGAGTGGACCATGTTCCGCGCCTCTATTGTCGAGGCGGCTGATTGGAGCTGTGGCCGCAAGGTAGTTGGTGCTTGTCGTGGCGGTAATCCTAGAACCCGTTGGTGGACACCGGCGGTGAGGGATGCCGTCAAGCTGAAGAAGGAGTCCTATCGGGTTCTTTTGGCTCATAGGACTCCTGAGGCAGCGGATAAGTACCGACAGGCCAAGCGGTGTGCGGCTTCAGCGGTCGCAGAGGCAAAAACTCGGACATGGGAGGAGTTCGGTGAGGCCATGGAAAACGACTTCCGGACGGCTTCGAAGCAATTCTGGACCACCATCCGCCGCCTCAGGAAGGGAAAGCAGTGCACTATCAACACCGTGTATGGCGAGGATGGTGTTCTGCTGACCTCGACTGCGGATGTTGTGGATCGGTGGAGGGAATACTTCGAAGACCTCCTCAATCCCACCAACACGTCTTCCTATGAGGAAGCAGTGCCTGGGGAGTCTGTGGTGGGCTCTCCTATTTCTGGGGCTGAGGTTGCTGAGGTAGTTAAAAAACTCCTCGGTGGCAAGGCCCCGGGGGTAGATGAGATCCGCCCGGAGTTCCTTAAGGCTCTGGATGCTGTGGGGCTGTCTTGGTTGACAAGACTCTGCAGCATCGCGTGGACATCGGGGGCGGTACCACTGGATTGGCAGACCGGGGTGGTGGTTCCTCTCTTTAAGAAGGGGAACCGGAGGGTGTGTTCTAACTATCGTGGGATCACACTCCTCAGCCTTCCCGGTAAGGTCTATTCAGGTGTACTGGAGAGGAGGCTACGCCGGATAGTCGAACCTCGGATTCAGGAGGAACAGTGTGGTTTTTGTCCTGGTCGTGGAACTGTGGACCAGCTCTATACTCTCGGCAGGGTCCTTGAGGGTGCATGGGAGTTTGCCCAACCAGTCTACATGTGTTTTGTGGACTTGGAGAAGGCATTCGACCGTGTCCCTCGGGAAGTCCTGTGGGGAGTGCTCAGAGAGTACGGGGTATCGGACTGTCTGATTGTGGCAGTCCGCTCCCTGTATGATCAGTGCCAGAGCTTGGTCCGCATTGCCGGTAGTAAGTCGGACACGTTTCCAGTGAGGGTTGGACTCCGCCAAGGCTGCCCTTTGTCACCGATTCTGTTCATAACTTTTATGGACAGAATTTCTAGGCGCAGTCATGGCGTTGAGGGGATCTGGTTTGGTGGCTGCAGGATTAGGTCTCTGCTTTTTGCAGATGATGTGGTCCTGATGGCTTCATCTGGCCAGGATCTTCAGCTCTCACTGGATCGGTTCGCAGCTGAGTGTGAAGCGACTGGGATGAGAATCAGCACCTCCAAGTCCGAGTCCATGGTTCTCGCCCGGAAAAGGGTGGAGTGCCATCTCCGGGTTGGGGAGGAGATCTTGCCCCAAGTGGAGGAGTTCAAGTACCTCGGAGTCTTGTTCACGAGTGAGGGAAGAGTGGATCGTGAGATCGGTGCGGCGTCTTCAGTAATGCGGACGCTGTATCGATCCGTTGTGGTGAAGAAGGAGCTGAGCCGGAAGGCAAAGCTCTCAATTTACCGGTCAATCTACGTTCCCATCCTCACCTATGGTCATGAGCTTTGGGTTATGACCGAAAGGACAAGATCACGGGTACAAGCGGCCGAAATGAGTTTCCTCCGCCGGGTGGCAGGGCTCTCCCTTAGAGATAGGGTGAGAAGCTCTGCCATCCGGGAGGAGCTCAAAGTAAAGCCGCTGCTCCTCCACATCGAGAGGAGCCAGATGAGGTGGTTCGGGCATCTGGTCAGGATGCCACCCGAACGCCTCCCTAGGGAGGTGTTTAGGGCACGTCCGACCGGTAGGAGGCCGCGGGGAAGACCCAGGACACGTTGGGAAGACTATGTCTCCCGGCTGGCCTGGGAACGCCTCGGGGTCCCACAGGAAGAGCTGGACAAAGTGGCTGGGGAGAGGGAAGTCTGGGCTTCCCTGCTTAAGCTGCTGCCCCCGCGACCCGACCTCGGATAAGCGGAAGAAGATGGATGGATGGATGGGTAAATATAAACGGAATACAATGATTTGCAAATCATTTTCAACCCATATTCAGTTGAATATGCTACAAAGACAACATATTTGATGTTCAAACTGATAAACTTTTTTTTTTTGCAAATAATCATTAACTTTAGAATTTGATGCCAGCAACACGTGACAAAGAAGTTGGAAAAGGTGGCAATAAATACTGATAAAGTTGAGGAATGCTCATCAAACACTTATTTGGAACATCCCACAGGTGAACAGGCAAATTGGGAACAGGTGGGTGCCATGATTGGGTATAAAAGTAGATTCCATGAAATGCTCAGTCATTCACAAACAAGGATGGGGCGAGGGTCACCACTTTGTCAACAAATGCGTGAGCAAATTGTTGAACAGTTTAAGAAAAACCTTTCTCAACCAGCTATTGCAACGAATTTAGGGATTTCACCATCTACGGTCCGTAATATCATCAAAGGGTTCAGAGAATCTGAAGAAATCACTGCACGTAAGCAGCTAAGCCTGTGACCTTCGATCCCTCAGGCTGTACTGCATCGACAAGCGACATCAGTGTGTAAAGGATATCACCACATGGGCTCAGGAACACTTCAGAAACCCACTGTTGTAACTACAGTTGGTCGCTACATCTGTAAGTGCAAGTTAAATCTCTCCTATGCAAGGCGAAAACCGTTTATCAACAACACCCAGAAACGCCGTCGGCTTCGCTGGGCCTGAGCTCATCTAAGATGGACTGATACAAAGTGGAAAAGTGTTCTATGGTCTGACGAGTCCACATTTCAAATTGTTTTTGGAAACTGTGGACGTCGTGTCCTCCGGACCAAAGAGGAAAAGAACCATCCGGATTGTTATAGGCGCAAAGTGTAAAAGCCAGCATCTGTGATGGTATGGGGTGTATTAGTGCCCAAGACATGGGTAACTTACACATCTGTGAAGGCGCCATTAATGCTGAAATGGACATACAGATTTTGGAGCAACATATGTTGCCATCCAAGCAACGTTACCATGGACGCCCCTGCTTATTTCAGCAAGACAATGCCAAGCCACGTGTTACATCAACGTGGCTTCATAGTAAAAGAGTGCGGGTACTAGACAGGCCTGCCTGTAGTCCAGACCTGTCTCCCATTGAAAATGTGTGGCGCATTATGAAGCCTAAAATACCACAACGGAGACCCCCGGACTGTTGAACAACTTAAGCTGTACATCAAGCAAGAATGGGAAAGAATTCCACCTGAGAAGCTTAAAAATGTGTCTCCTCAGTTCCCAAACGTTTACTGAGTGTTGTTAAAAGGAAATGCCATGTAACACAGTGGTGAACATGCCCTTTCCCAACTACTTTGGCACGTGTTGCAGCCATGAAATTCTAAGTTAATTATTATTTGCAAAAAAAACAACTAAAGCTTATGAGTTTGAACATCAAATATCTTGTCTTTGTAGTGCATTCAATTGAATATGGGTTGAAAAGGATTTGCAAATCATTGTATTCCGTTTATATTTACATCTAACACAATTTCCCAACTCATATGGAAACGGGGTTTGTATATATATATATATATATATATATATATATATATGGCAAAAAAAGAACAATGCAACATTTGACGTCACTATGGGAAGTTTTGACGGAGCAGAAACGTGTGAACTCGTTGGGAGTTTCCTCCTCTCCCAGCTCGCTAGCCTCAATCTGAACCTTGGTATTTACCGTGATGACGGACTGGCAGTGTGTCGCGCCTCGCCAAGGAGCAGCGAGAATACCAAGAAGCGCATATGCCAAATTTTCAAAGAGAACGGCCTACGGATCACGATTGAAGCCAACAAGCAAACCGTCAACTTCCTTGACGTCACTTTCAACCTGAGAAATAACAGCTACCAACCATTCACGAAACCCAACACAACACTCCAATACGTGCACCATGACAGCAACCACCCACCCACCACCACGAAAAGAATACCTACCGGAATCAATAAAAGGCTATCGATGCTGTCATCTAGCAAAGCTGAATTTGACCAAGCAACCCCCCCGTACCAAAAAGCCCTTGATGAAAGCGGATACAATTTCACCCTCACCTATGAACCCACGCCAGGAAACCAGCCAAAAAAGAACAGAAAACGAAACGACATCATCTGGTACAACCCCCCATACAGCAAAAACGTCTCAACGAACATTGGACACAAATTCCTCAATCTGATTGACAAACACTTTCCCAAAGACAACACCCTAAGAAAAGTATTCAACAAGAACAACATTAAATTGAGCTACAGCTGCATGAACAATATACGACAAATCATCTCAAACCACAACAAAACAATTGCAAATGAGCCGTCGACCCCCAGACAGAGCGACTCCAAAATCAACAAAGCATGTAACTGTCGAAAGAAACCTGATTGCCCCCTCAACGGGGGGTGCTTACAAACATCAGTTGTCTACCAATCTAAGGTAATACGCAAGGACATTAACACATCCGACACATATGTAGGATTAACCGAGGGTGAATTCAAAACCAGATGGAACAATCACAAGGCTTCTTTCAGGAACAAAAACCTGCGAAATACCACAGAACTCAGCAAACACATTTGGGACCTCAAAGACAATAATGTTGAATATTCAATAACATGGCAAATTCTTGCATCCAGCACACCTTACAATAGTGGTAATAAAAGATGCAACCTATGCTTGAAAGAGAAACTGTTTATTATCTACCGTCCAGACCTGTCATCCCTCAACAAGCGCAGCGAAATTGTAACAGCATGCCGCCATAGACGGAAACACCTCCTAGGTAACACATGAGCCAATCACCACGCCCCTAGGCCAGCCTGTACCCACCCACTCTGTGCCCTATATAAACCATGGTATGCGAATGCTCCCATTAAAATCTCCTGATGATTGAGGGTACCCCCCCTCATGAAACAGGCCTGTAGAGATGAAATAGTCTTGTGATTTTTTTCCCCACACATACATATATATATATATATATATATATATATATATATATATATATATATATATATATGTGTGGTGTATGGTGGTGCTTGTGAGGGTAGTACCTTTGTAGTACCTTGATATATGTATATATATATATATATATATATATATATATATATATATATATATATATATATATATATATATATATATATATATATATATATATATACTTGTAGACACATAGTTGTATATATATATATATATATATATATATATATATATATATATATATAGAAGTACTACATACTTACTGTATTCAGCATACCGGTACATACATTTATATGTATACGTATACATGTGACATGACATGGACAAAGATAAGACCTTCTGGAGGAAAGTTCTGTGGTCAGATGAAACAAAAGTTGAGCTGTTTGGCCACAATACCCAGCAATATGTTTGGAGGAGAAAAGGTGAGGCCTTTAATCCCAGAAACACCATTCCTACCATTAAGCATGGTGGTGGTATTATTATGCTCTGTGCCTGTTTTTCTGCCAATGGAACTGGTGCTTTAAATGGGACAATAAAAAAAGGAGGATTATCTCCAAATTCTTCAGGACCACCTAAAATCATCAGTTGGGTCTTGGGCGCAGTTGGGTGTTCCAACAGAACAATGAACCCAAACACACGTCAAAAGTGGTAAAGGAATGGCTAAATCAGGCTAGAATTAAGGTTTTAGAATGGCCTTCCCAAAGTCCTGACTTAAACGTGTGGACAATGCTGTCAGAAAACCAACAAATTTAGCTGAACTGCACCAAATTTGTAAGGAGGAGTTTTCAAAAACTCAACCAGAAGCTTATGGATGGCTACCAAAAGCGCCTTATTGCAGTGAAAGTTAGTACTTGTACATGTACTACCTTGATGAACATGGTGTGGTCCTTGATGTAGTTAATACTTGTACATGTAGTATTAGGTGTAGTACCTTTATGTAGTTAGTACTTGTACATGTAGTACCTTGATGAAGATGGTGTGGTCCTTGATGTAGTTAGTACTTGTACATGTAGTACTTTGATGTAGTTAGTCCTTGTACATGCAGTACCTTGATGAAGATGGTGTCATCCTTGATGTAGCTGGCAGACTCCAGGACACTCTGGGACACGAAGAGAGGACACCCCGAGGCGATGTTCATCTCGGCCGCAGGACGTCTGAAGCTGCTACTGTTGGGGTCGGGTTTGAAGGCGTCGCCCAGGTGTTTCCTGGCGGGACCTTGGTCCATCAGCATGAGGTTGACCTTTAAGGACGGAGACAGAGTCCATGTATTTTGGCGAAGCACTCCAAGCGGTGGTGTGGGTACCTTCTGCTTGAAGGGCCAAGGCAGCAGAGCGTCGTACTCGCCCCTCATCACCACAAAGAAGAGGGACAAGTGCGTGCCCTTGCCCATGCCGTCCCCGTTCAGGTAGACGCGCGCACACATCTTGTAGCCGAAGTAGCCTGTGTAGAAGGGCTGCGAGTACAAGGACAGCGTTTTGGCCGCCACCGCTTCCTGTTTCCGTCTCTTGTAGTCGCGGATCTTCCAGATCAGCGTGCCGTTGTAGCTGGCCGTCTCCAGCACCTGGAAGCGCAGGTCCATGTCCGCCAGCCGGATGTCGTGCACGCTCAGCATGTCGCCATGGCGATGCAGCTGCGTCTCCAGGGAGGCTGCAGACAGACGGACAGAGTTAGGGCTTCCGCCCTCGCCGCCATCCTCCGCCATGTGCGTCCTGACCCAAGGTCAGCGTGCCGCCGCCCGAGCGTCCTCCTTGCTCCAGGGCGCAGAGTCTGCTGCGGACGCTATCCAGCGACAGGCGGAGCTTATCCAGCTCCTCTCTGAGCAAAGTGAGAGAGCGGAGCTCAAGCTCCACCTCCAAGAGCTTTTCCGAATGAGAGCTCATCAACTTCTACGGAGAGACACAGAAGGGTCATGTGAGGGCGTCAGTCTTGTCTGCAGAAACTTCTAGAATAAATCACTTCACTCACTACACTGCAACACTACACGTTGCAGTGTAGTGAGGAACACCTTCCTCAAGATGTTCCTCTAAATCGGGGGTCGGCAACCCGCCGCTCCGGACCGCATGCGGCTCTTTGACCACTCTGATGCGGCTCAGCTGCATACTTGCCGACCCTCCCGATTTTCCCGGGAGACTTCCGGATTTCAGTGCCTCTCCCAGAAATCTCCCGGGGCAAATATCCTCCGATTTTCGCCCTAACAATAATAATAAGGGCGTGCCGTGATGGTACAGCATTTAACGCCCTCTACAACCTGTACAAACAGCGTGCCAGCCCAGCCTTTTGTTGTACGCAGCTTCTGTTTGCACACGTAAGTGACAGCAAGGCGTACTTGCTCAACAGCCACACAGGTTACACTGACGGTGGCCGTATAAAACAACTTTAACACTCTTACAAATATGCGCCACACTGTGAACCAAAACCAAACAAGAATGACAAACACATTTCGGGAGAACATCCGCAACGTAACACAACATAAACACAACAGAACAAATACCCAGAATCCCATGCAGCCCTATCTCTTCCGGGCTACATTATACACCACCGCTACCACCAACAACAGTGTGGTTTTCGTCCTGGTCGTGGAACTGTGGACCAGCTCTATACTCTCGGCAGGGTCCTTGAGGGTGCATGGGAGTTTGCCCAACCAGTCTACATGTGCTTTGTGGACTTGGAGAAGGCATTCGACCGTGTACCCCGGGAAGTCCTGTGGGGAGTGCTCAGAGAGTATGGGGTAACGGACTGTCTTATTGTGGCAGTTCGCTCCCTGTATAATCAGTGTCAGAGCTTGGTCCGCATTGCCGGCAGTAAGTCGGACACGTTTCCAGTGAGGGTTGGACTCCGCCAAGGCTGCCCTTTGTCACCGATTCTGTTCATAACCTTTATGGACAGAATTTCTAGGCGCAGTCAGGGCGTTGAGGGTATCTGGTTTGGTGGCTGCAGGATTAGGTCTCTGCTATTTCCAGATGATGTGGTCCTGATGGCTTCCTCCAGCCAAGATCTTCAGCTCTCACTGGATCGGTTCGCAGCTGAGTGTGAAGCGACTGGGATGGGAATCAGCACCTCCAAGTCCGAGTCCATGGTTCTCGCCCGGAAAAGGGTGGAGTGCCATCTCCGGGTTGGGGAGGAGATCTTGCCCCAAGTGGAGGAGTTCAAGTACCTCGGAGTCTTGTTCACGAGTGGGGGAAGAGTGGATCGTGAGATCGACAGGCGGATCGGTGCGGCGTCTTCAGTAATGCGGACACTGTATCGATCCGTTGTAGTGAAGAAGGAGCTGAGCCGGAAGGCAAAGCTCTCGATTTACCGGTCGATCTACGTTCCCATCCTCACCTATGGTCATGAGCTTTGGGTCATGACCGAAAGGACAAGATCACGGGTACAAGCGGCCGAAATGAGTTTCCTCCGCCGAGTGGCGGGGCTCTCCCTTAGAGATAGGGTGAGAAGCTCTGTCATTCGGGGGGAGCTCAAAGTAAAGCCGCTGCTCCTCCACATCGAGAGGAGCCAGATGAGGTGGTTCGGGCATCTGGTCAGGATGCCACCCGAACGCCTCCCTAGGAAGGTGTTTCGGGCACGTCCGACCGGTAGGAGGCCACGGGGAAGACCCAGGACACGCTGGGAATACTATCTCTCCCGGCTGGCCTGGGAACGCCTCGGGATCCCCCGGGAGGAGCTGGACGAAGTGGCTGGGGAGAGGGAAGTCTGGGCTTCCCTGCTTAAGCTGCTGCCCCCGCGACCCGACCTCGGATAAGCGGAAGAAGATGGATGGATGGATGGCTACCACCAAACCCCACCCCCCCAACCATGCTCCCCCACACATCAAGCCCCCCAACCCCTCCCTCCGTGCGTCGGTTGAGGTGGGCGGGGTTTGGTGGTAGCGGAGGGTGTATAATGTAGCCCGGAAGAGTTAGGGATGCATGGGTATTTGTTCTGTTGTGTTTATGTTGTGTTACGGTGCAGATGTTCTCCCGAAATGTGTTTGTCATTCTTGTTTGGTGTGGGTTCACAGTGTGGCGCATATTAGTAAGAGTGTTAAAGTTGTTTTATACGGCCACAGTCAGTGTAACCTGTGTGGTCGTTGATCAAGTATGCCTTGCTGTCACTCACGTGGGCAAGCAGAAGTTGCATACAACGAGTGACTGGGCCGGCACGCTATTTGTACAGGTTGTTGAGGGCGTTAAACGCTGTGCCATCACGGCACGCCCTTTTTATTGTTGATTGGGTGAAAATCAGCAGTCTTTCGAGAGAATAGTTGCACTGAAATTTGTAGTCTCCCGGAAAAATCGTGAGGGTCGGCAAGTATGACGCTGTCAAGCGCCATTCATATAAAACTCGCGGGCCGCACTAACATTACATTTTCATATTAAGGTGCGGGCCGTGTGTCTGAGACCCCTGGTTTACACATATAGCACAAAGCAAAAAAAAAACTTTATATGCAGTGTTATTTCATTTTAAATTTCAAAAGAGTTTTGTGGCTCCCATTGTTTTCTTTAATTTGTGAAACTGGTCAAAATGGCTCTTTGAATGGTAAAGGTTGCCGACCCCTGCTCTAAATGTTCCCTGTGATGTTCTTCATAAAGTTGTTTTAAATGTTCCTAATAACCTTGCTCTAAACGTTCCTTCTAAATGTCCTAAATGTTCCCCCTGATGTTCCTCATAATGTTCCTCTAAATGTTATAAATGGGTTACTTTTTTGGCACATTTCTACCTTCAAGGGTGTTCCTGGAAATGTTCCTCTATTCCATTCATCTACTTCTTAATCAGTTGAAAAGGTACTTGATATTGTGGAATATTTGTTGTGTCACCAGGAGGGGAATCTATTGTTGCAGAGGACCTACAGCAGAAGGTGTTAGTGGACAAGTCCAAGAGGGAAGTCCTTCAAAGTAGTTGTGTAGCATGTGAGGTGTGCGTTGTAAACATGTACATCATGTGACCATCATGTAGTCATCATGTAGTCATGTAGTCATCATGTGACCATCATGTAGTCATCATGTGGTCATCTTCTAGTCATTATATGGTCATCATGTGACCATCGTGAGGTCATCATGTGACCATCATGTAGTCATCATGAGGTCATTGTGTGACCATCATGAGGTCATCATGTGACCATCAAGTGGTCATCAAGTGACCATCATGTAGTTATCATGTGACCATCATGTGGTTATCATGTGACTATCATGAGACCATCATGTAGTCATCATGTGACCATCATGAGAACATCATGTAGTCATCATGTGACCATCATGTAGTCATCATGAGGTCATTATGTGACATCATGTGGTCATCATGTGACCATCACGTGGTCATCATGAGGTCATCATGTGACCATCCTGAGCTCATCATGTGACATCATGTGGTCATCATGTGGTCATCATGTGACAATCATGTAGTCATCATGAGGTCATCATTTGACCATCATGAGGTCATCACGTGACATCATGTAGTCATCATGTGACCTCATGTAGTCATAATGTGGTCATCATGTGACCATCATGTCGTCATCATGAGGTCATTACGTGACCATCATGAGGTCATCATGTGACCATCATCTGGTCATCATGTGACCATCATGAGGTCATCATGTTACCACCATGTGGTCATCATGTAGTCACCATGTGGTCATCATGAGGTCATCATTTGACCAACATGAGGTCATCACGTGACCAACATGTGGTCATCACGTGACCATCATGTGGTCATCATGTGGTCATCATGAGGTCATCATGCATCCATTATATGGTCATTATGCAACCATCATGTGGTCATGTGACCAACATGAGGTCATCATGCGACCATCATAAGGTCATCATGCGACCATCATATTGTCATCCTGCGACCATCATGAGGTCATTGTGTGACCATCATGTGGTCATCGTGTGACCAACATGATGTCATCATGTGACTAGCATGTGGTCATCATGAGGTCATTACATGACCATCATGACGTCATCATGTGACCATCATGTGGTCATCATGTGACCATCATGTGACCGTCATGTGACCATCATGAGGTCATCATGTGACCAACATGTGGTCATCATGTCACCAACATGTGGTCATCATGTGACCATCATGTGGTCATCATGTGACCATCATGAGGTCATCATGTGACCATCATGCGACCATTATGGGGTCATCATGTGACCATCAGGTAGTCATCATATGACCATCATATAGTCATTATGTGACCATCCTGTAGTCATCATGTGACCATCATGAGGTCATCATGTGACCATCATGTAGTCATCATGTCACCAACATGTGGTCATCATGTGACCAACATGAGGTCATCTTGCGACCATCATATGGTCATCATGCGACCATCGTATGGTCATCATGCGACCATCATGAGGTCATTACATGACCATCATGACGTCATCATGTGACCATCATGTGACCGTCATGTGACCATCATGTGACCGTCATGTGGTCATCATGTGACCATCATGAGGTCATCATGTGACCAACATGTGGTCATCATGTCACCAACATGTGGTCATCATGTGACCATCATGTGGTCATCATGTGACCATCATGAGGTCATCATGTGACCATCATGCGACCATTATGGGGTCATCATGTGACCATCAGGTAGTCATCATATGACCATCATATAGTCATTATGTGACCATCCTGTAGTCATCATGTGACCATCATGAGGTCATCATGTGACCATCATGTAGTCATCATGTCACCAACATGTGGTCATCATGTGACCAACATGAGGTCATCTTGCGACCATCATATGGTCATCATGCGACCATCGTATGGTCATCATGTGACCATCATGTGGTCATCATGTGACCATCATGAGGTCATCGTGTGACCAACATGAGGTCATCGTGTGACCAACATGATGTCATCATCATCCTCATCAAAGTGGCCCCCGTTACTAAAGGACATAAAGTCAGTATTGTGGTCATCATGTGACCATCATGAGGTCATCATTTGACCATCATGACGTCATCTTGTGGCCATAATGTTGTCATCATTTGACCATCATGACGTCATCATGTGACCATCATGAGGTCATCGTGTGACCAACATGATGTCATCATCATCCTCATCAAAGTGGCCCCCGTTACTAAAGGACATAAAGTCAGTATTGTGGTCATCATGTGACCATCATGAGGTCATCATTTGACCATCATGACGTCATCTTGTGGCCATAATGTTGTCATCATTTGACCATCATGACGTCATCCTGCGACCATCATGAGGTCATTGTGTGACCATCATGTGGTCATCGTGTGACCAACATGATGTCATCATGTGACTAGCATGTGGTCATCATGAGGTCATTACATGACCATCATGACGTCATCATGTGACCATCATGTGGTCATCATGTGACCATCATGTGACCGTCATGTGGTCATCATGTGACCATCATGAGGTCATCATGTGACCATCAGGTAGTCATCATATGACCATCATATAGTCATTATGTGACCATCCTGTAGTCATCATGTGACCATCATGAGGTCATCATGTGACCATCATGTAGTCATCATGTCACCAACATGTGGTCATCATGTGACCAACATGAGGTCATCTTGCGACCATCATATGGTCATCATGCGACCATCGTATGGTCATCATGCGACCATCATGAGGTCATCATGTGACCATCATGTGGTCATCATGTGACCATCATGAGGTCATCGTGTGACCAACATGATGTCATCATCATCCTCATCAAAGTGGCCCCCGTTACTAAAGGACATAAAGTCAGTATTGTGGTCATCATGTGACCATCATGAGGTCATCATTTGACCATCATGACGTCATCTTGTGGCCATAATGTTGTCATCATTTGACCATCATGACGTCATCATGTGACCATCATGTGGCCATCATGTAGTCATCATGTGGTCATCATGTGACCATAATGTTACCATCATGTGGTCATTATGCAACCATCATGAGGTCACTATGTGGTTATCATGTGAACATCATGAGGTCATCATATGACCATCAGGTAGTCATCATATGACCATCATGTAGTCATCATGTGACCATCATGTAGTCATCATGTGACCTCATGTAGTCATAATGTCATCATCATGAGGTCATTACGTGACCATCATGAGGTCATCATGTGACCATCATCTGGTCATCATGTGACCATCATGAGGTCATCATGTTACCACCATGTGGTCATCATGTAGTCACAATGTGGTCATCATGAGGTCATCATTTGACCAACATGAGGTCATCACGTGACCAACATGTGGTCATCACGTGACCATCATGTGGTCATCATGTGGTCATCATGAGGTCATCATGCATCCATTATATGGTCATTATGCAACCATCATGTGGTCATGTGACCAACATGAGGTCATCATGCGACCGTCATAAGGTCATCATGCGACCATCATATTGTCATCCTGCGACCATCATATTGTCATCCTGCGACCATCATGAGGTCATTGTGTGACCATCATGTGGTCATCGTGTGACCAACATGATGTCATCATGTGACTAGCATGTGGTCATCATGAGGTCATTACATGACCATCATGACGTCATCATGTGACCATCATGTGGTCATCATGTGACCATCATGTGACCGTCATGTGGTCATCATGTGACCATCATGAGGTCATCATGTGACCATCAGGTAGTCATCATATGACCATCATATAGTCATTATGTGACCATCCTGTAGTCATCATGTGACCATCATGAGGTCATCATGTGACCATCATGTAGTCATCATGTCACCAACATGTGGTCATCATGTGACCAACATGAGGTCATCTTGCGACCATCATATGGTCATCATGCGACCATCGTATGGTCATCATGCGACCATCATGAGGTCATCATGTGACCATCATGTGGTCATCATGTGACCATCATGAGGTCATCGTGTGACCAACATGATGTCATCATCATCCTCATCAAAGTGGCCCCCGTTACTAAAGGACATAAAGTCAGTATTGTGGTCATCATGTGACCATCATGAGGTCATCATTTGACCATCATGACGTCATCTTGTGGCCATAATGTTGTCATCATTTGACCATCATGACGTCATCATGTGACCATCATGTGGCCATCATGTAGTCATCATGTGGTCATCATGTGACCATAATGTTACCATCATGTGGTCATTATGCAACCATCATGAGGTCACTATGTGGTTATCATGTGAACATCATGAGGTCATCATATGACCATCAGGTAGTCATCATATGACCATCATGTAGTCATCATGTGACCATCATGTAGTCATCATGTGACCTCATGTAGTCATAATGTCATCATCATGAGGTCATTACGTGACCATCATGAGGTCATCATGTGACCATCATCTGGTCATCATGTGACCATCATGAGGTCATCATGTTACCACCATGTGGTCATCATGTAGTCACAATGTGGTCATCATGAGGTCATCATTTGACCAACATGAGGTCATCACGTGACCAACATGTGGTCATCACGTGACCATCATGTGGTCATCATGTGGTCATCATGAGGTCATCATGCATCCATTATATGGTCATTATGCAACCATCATGTGGTCATGTGACCAACATGAGGTCATCATGCGACCGTCATAAGGTCATCATGCGACCATCATATTGTCATCCTGCGACCATCATGAGGTCATTGTGTGACCATCATGTGGTCATCGTGTGACCAACATGATGTCATCATGTGACTAGCATGTGGTCATCATGAGGTCATTACATGACCATCATGACGTCATCATGTGACCATCATGTGGTCATCATGTGACCATCATGTGACCGTCATGTGGTCATCATGTGGTCATCATGTGACAATCATGTAGTCATCATGAGGTCATCATTTGACCATCATGAGGTCATCACGTGACATCATGTAGTCATCATGTGACCTCATGTAGTCATAATGTGGTCATCATGTGACCATCATGTAGTCATCATGTGACCTCATGTAGTCATAATGTGGTCATCATGTGACCATCATGTCGTCATCATGAGGTCATTACGTGACCATCATGAGGTCATCATGTGACCATCATCTGGTCATCATGTGACCATCATGAGGTCATCATGTTACCACCATGTGGTCATCATGTAGTCACCATGTGGTCATCATGAGGTCATCATTTGACCAACATGAGGTCATCACGTGACCAACATGTGGTCATCACGTGACCATCATGTGGTCATCATGAGGTCATCATGCATCCATTATATGGTCATTATGCAACCGAGACACTTGTGATTTAGGGCTATATAAATAAACATTGATTGATTGATTGATCATGTGGTCATGTGACCAACATGAGGTCATCATGCGACCATCATAAGGTCATCATGCGACCATCATATTGTCATCCTGCGACCATCATGAGGTCATTGTGTGACCATCATGTGGTCATCGTGTGACCAACATGATGTCATCATGTGACTAGCATGTGGTCATCATGAGGTCATTACATGACCATCATGACGTCATCATGTGACCATCATGTGGTCATCATGTGACCATCATGTGACCGTCATGTGGTCATCATGTGACCATCATGAGGTCATCATGTGACCAACATGTGGTCATCATGTCACCAACATGTGGTCATCATGTGACCATCATGTGGTCATCATGTGACCATCATGAGGTCATCATGTGACCATCATGCGACCATTATGGGGTCATCATGTGACCATCAGGTAGTCATCATATGACCATCATATAGTCATTATGTGACCATCCTGTAGTCATCATGTGACCATCATGAGGTCATCATGTGACCATCATGTAGTCATCATGTCACCAACATGTGGTCATCATGTGACCAACATGAGGTCATCTTGCGACCATCATATGGTCATCATGCGACCATCGTATGGTCATCATGCGACCATCATGAGGTCATCATGTGACCATCATGTAGTCATCATGTCACCAACATGTGGTCATCATGTGACCAACATGAGGTCATCTTGAGGTCATCATGTGACCATCATGCGACCATTATGGGGTCATCATGTGACCATCAGGTAGTCATCATATGACCATCATATAGTCATTATGTGACCATCCTGTAGTCATCATGTGACCATCATGAGGTCATCATGTGACCATCATGTAGTCATCATGTCACCAACATGTGGTCATCATGTGACCAATATGAGGTCATCTTGCGACCATCATATGGTCATCATGCGACCATCGTATGGTCATCATGCGACCATCATGAGGTCATCATGTGACCATCATGTGGTCATCATGTGACCATCATGAGGTCATCGTGTGACCAACATGATGTCATCATCATCCTCATCAAAGTGGCCCCCGTTACTAAAGGACATAAAGTCAGTATTGTGGTCATCATGTGACCATCATGAGGTCATCATGCATCCATTATATGGTCATTATGCAACCATCATGTGGTCATGTGACCAACATGAGGTCATCATGCGACCATCATAAGGTCATCATGCGACCATCATATTGTCATCCTGCGACCATCATGAGGTCATTGTGTGACCATCATGTGGTCATCGTGTGACCAACATGATGTCATCATGTGACTAGCATGTGGTCATCATGAGGTCATTACATGACCATCATGACGTCATCATGTGACCATCATGTGGTCATCATGTGACCATCATGTGACCGTCATGTGGTCATCATGTGACCATCATGAGGTCATCATGTGACCAACATGTGGTCATCATGTCACCAACATGTGGTCATCATATGACCATCATGTGGTCATCATGTGACCATCATGAGGTCATCATGTGACCATCATGCGACCATTATGGGGTCATCATGTGACCATCAGGTAGTCATCATATGACCATCATATAGTCATTATGTGACCATCCTGTAGTCATCATGTGACCATCATGAGGTCATCATGTGACCATCATGTAGTCATCATGTCACCAACATGTGGTCATCATGTGACCAACATGAGGTCATCTTGCGACCATCATATGGTCATCATGCGACCATCGTATGGTCATCATGCGACCATCATGAGGTCATCATGTGACCATCATGTAGTCATCATGTCACCAACATGTGGTCATCATGTGACCAACATGAGGTCATCTTGCGACCATCATATGGTCATCATGCGACCATCGTATGGTCATCATGCGACCATCATGAGGTCATCATGTGACCATCATGTGGTCATCATGTGACCATCATGAGGTCATCGTGTGACCAACATGATGTCATCATCATCCTCATCAAAGTGGCCCCCGTTACTAAAGAACATAAAGTCAGTATTGTGGTCATCATGTGACCATCATGAGGTCATCATTTGACCATCATGACGTCATCTTGTGGCCATAATGTTGTCATCATTTGACCATCATGACGTCATCATGTGACCATCATGTGGCCATCATGTAGTCATCATGTGGTCATCATGTGACCATAATGTTACCATCATGTGGTCATTATGCAACCATCATGAGGTCACTATGTGGTTATCATGTGAACATCATGAGGTCATCATATGACCATCAGGTAGTCATCATATGACCATCATGTAGTCATCATGTGACCATCATGAGGTCATCATGTGACCATCATGTGGTAATCACGTGACCATCATGTGGTCATCATGTGGTCATCATGAGGTCATCATGCATCCATTATATGGTCATTATGCAACCATCATGTGGTCATGTGACCAACATGAGGTCATCATGCGACCATCATATTGTCATCCTGCGACCATCATGAGGTCATTGTGTGACCATCATGTGGTCATCGTGTGACCAACATGATGTCATCATGTGACTAGCATGTGGTCATCATGAGGTCATTACATGACCATCATGATGTCATCATGTGACCATCATGTGGTCATCACGTGACCATCATGTGGTCATCATGAGGTCATCATGCATCCATTATATGGTCATTATGCAACCATCATGTGGTCATGTGACCAACATGAGGTCATCATGCGACCATCATATTGTCATCCTGCGACCATCATGAGGTCATTGTGTGACCATCATGTGGTCATCGTGTGACCAACATGATGTCATCATTTGACTAGCATGTGGTCATCATGAGGTCATTACATGACCATCATGACGTCATCATGTGACCATCATGTGGTCATCATGTGACCATCATGTGACCGTCATGTGACCATCATGAGGTCATCATGTGACCAACATGTGGTCATCATGTCACCAACATGTGGTCATCATGTGACCATCATGTGGTCATCATGTGACCATCATGAGGTCATCATGTGACCATCATGCGACCATTATGGGGTCATCATGTGACCATCAGGTAGTCATCATATGATCATCATATAGTCATTATGTGACCATCCTGTAGTCATCATGTGACCATCATGAGGTCATCATGTGACCATCATGTAGTCATCATGTCACCAACATGTGGTCATCATGTGACCATCATGTAGTCATCATGTCACCAACATGTGGTCATCATGTGACCAACATGAGGTCATCTTGCGACCATCATATGGTCATCATGCGACCATCGTATGGTCATCATGCGACCATCATGAGGTCATCATGTGACCATCATGTGGTCATCATGTGACCATCATGAGGTCATCGTGTGACCAACATGATGTCATCATCATCCTCATCAAAGTGGCCCCCGTTACTAAAGGACATAAAGTCAGTATTGTGGTCATCATGTGACCATCATGAGGTCATCATTTGACCATCATGACGTCATCTTGTGGCCATAATGTTGTCATCATTTGACCATCATGACGTCATCATGTGACCATCATGTGGCCATCATGTGGTCATCATGTGACCATAATGTTACCATCATGTGGTCATTATGCAACCATCATGAGGTCACTATGTGGTTATCATGTGAACATCATGAGGTCATCATATGACCATCAGGTAGTCATCATATGACCATCATGTAGTCATCATGTGACCATCATGAGGTCATCATGTGACCATCATCTGGTCATCATGTGACCATCATGAGGTCATCATGTTACCACCATGTGGTCATCATGTAGTCACCATGTGGTCATCATTTGACCAACATGAGGTCATCACGTGACCAACATGTGGTCATCACGTGACCATCATGTGGTCATCATGAGGTCATCATGCATCCATTATATGGTCATTATGCAACCATTATGTGGTCATGTGACCAACATGAGGTCATCATGCGACCATCATAAGGTCATCATGCAACCATCATATTGTCATCCTGTGACCATCATGAGGTCATTGTGTGACCATCATGTGGTCATCGTGTGACCAACATGATGTCATCATGTGACTAGCATGTGGTCATCATGAGGTCATTACATGACCATCATGACGTCATCATGTGACCATCATGTGGTCATCATGTCACCAACATGTGGTCATCATGTGACCAACATGAGGTCATCTTGCGACCATCATATGGTCATCATGCGACCATCGTATGGTCATCATGCGACCATCATGAGGTCATCATGTGACCATCATGTGGTCATCATGTGACCATCATGAGGTCATCGTGTGACCAACATGATGTCATCATCATCCTCATCAAAGTGGCCCCCGTTACTAAAGGACATAAAGTCAGTATTGTGGTCATCACGTGACCATCATGTGGTCATCATGTGGTCATCATGAGGTCATCATGCATCCATTATATGGTCATTATGCAACCATCATGTGGTCATGTGACCAACATGAGGTCATCATGCGACCATCATAAGGTCATCATGCGACCATCATATTGTCATCCTGCGACCATCATGAGGTCATTGTGTGACCATCATGTGGTCATCGTGTGACCAACATGATGTCATCATGTGACTAGCATGTGGTCATCATGAGGTCATTACATGACCATCATGACGTCATCATGTGACCACCATGTGGTCATCATGTGACCATCATGTGACCGTCATGTGGTCATCATGTGACCATCATGAGGTCATCATGTGACCAACATGTGGTCATCATGTCACCAACATGTGGTCATCATGTGACCATCATGTGGTCATCATGTGACCATCATGAGGTCATCATGTGACCATCATGCGACCATTATGGGGTCATCATGTGACCATCAGGTAGTCATCATATGACCATCATATAGTCATTATGTGACCATCCTGTAGTCATCATGTGACCATCATGAGGTCATCATGTGACCATCATGTAGTCATCATGTCACCAACATGTGGTCATCATGTGACCATCATGAGGTCATCATGTGACCATCATGCGACCATTATGGGGTCATCATGTGACCATCAGGTAGTCATCATATGACCATCATATAGTCATTATGTGACCATCCTGTAGTCATCATGTGACCATCATGAGGTCATCATGTGACCATCATGTAGTCATCATGTCACCAACATGTGGTCATCATGTGACCAACACGAGGTCATCTTGCGACCATCATATGGTCATCATGCGACCATCGTATGGTCATCATGCGACCATCATGAGGTCATCATGTGACCATCATGAGGTCATCATTTGACCATCATGACGTCATCTTGTGGCCATAATGTTGTCATCATTTGACCATCATGACGTCATCATGTGACCATCATGTGGCCATCATGTAGTCATCATGTGGTCATCATGTGACCATCATGAGAACATCATGTAGTCATCATGTGACCATCATGTAGTCATCATGAGGTCATTATGTGACATCATGTGGTCATCATGTGACCATCACGTGGTCATCATGAGGTCATCATGTGACCATCCTGAGCTCATCATGTGACATCATGTGGTCATCATGTAGTCATCATGAGGTCATCATTTGACCATCATGAGGTCATCACGTGACATCATGTAGTCATCATGTGACCTCATGTAGTCATAATGTGGTCATCATGTGACCATCATGTAGTCATCATGTGACCTCATGTAGTCATAATGTGGTCATCATGTGACCATCATGTCGTCATCATGAGGTCATTACGTGACCATCATGAGGTCATCATGTGACCATCATCTGGTCATCATGTGACCATCATGAGGTCATCATGTTACCACCATGTGGTCATCATGTAGTCACCATGTGGTCATCATGAGGTCATCATTTGACCAACATGAGGTCATCACGTGACCAACATGTGGTCATCACGTGACCATCACGTGGCCATCATGTGGTCATCATGAGGTCATCATGCATCCATTATATGGTCATTATGCAACCATCATGTGGTCATGTGACCAACATGATGTCATCATGCGACCATCATAAGGTCATCATGCGACCATCATATTGTCATCCTGCGACCATCATGAGGTCATTGTGTGACCATCATGTGGTCATCGTGTGACCAACATGATGTCATCATGTGACTAGCATGTGGTCGTCATGAGGTCATTACATGACCATCATGACGTCATCATGTGACCATCATGTGGTCATCATGTGACCATCATGTGACCGTCATGTGGTCATCATGTGACCATCATGAGGTCATCATGTGACCAACATGAGGTCATCATGTCACCAACATGTGGTCATCATGTGACCATCATGTGGTCATCATGTGACCATCATGAGGTCATCATGTGACCATCATGCGACCATTATGGGGTCATCATGTGACCATCAGGTAGTCATCATATGACCATCATATAGTCATTATGTGACCATCCTGTAGTCATCATGTGACCATCATGAGGTCATCATGTGACCATCATGTAGTCATCATGTCACCAACATGTGGTCATCATGTGACCAACATGAGGTCATCTTGCGACCATCATATGGTCATCATGCGACCATCGTATGGTCATCATGCGACCATCATGAGGTCATCATGTGACCATCATGTGGTCATCATGTGACCATCATGAGGTCAT
This sequence comes from Nerophis lumbriciformis, assembly GCF_033978685.3. NCBI lineage: Eukaryota > Metazoa > Chordata > Actinopteri > Syngnathiformes > Syngnathidae > Nerophis > Nerophis lumbriciformis. Next base: position 3,756,249 of record NC_084576.2, read on the forward strand.
CGTGTGACCAACATGATGTCATCATCATCCTCATCAAAGTGGCCCCCGTTACTAAAGGACATAAAGTCAGTATTGTGGTCATCATGTGACCATCATGAGGTCATCATTTGACCATCATGACGTCATCTTGTGGCCATAATGTTGTCATCACGTGACATCATGTAGTCATCATGTGACCTCATGTAGTCATAATGTGGTCATCATGTGACCATCATGTAGTCATCATGTGACCTCATGTAGTCATAATGTGGTCATCATGTGACCATCATGTCGTCATCATGAGGTCATTACGTGACCATCATGAGGTCATCATGTGACCATCATCTGGTCATCATGTGACCATCATGAGGTCATCATGTTACCACCATGTGGTCATCATGTAGTCACCATGTGGTCATCATGAGGTCATCATTTGACCAACATGAGGTCATCACGTGACCAACATGTGGTCATCACGTGACCATCATGTGGTCATCATGTGGTCATCATGAGGTCATCATGCATCCATTATATGGTCATTATGCAACCATCATGTGGTCATGTGACCAACATGAGGTCATCATGCGACCGTCATAAGGTCATCATGCGACCATCATATTGTCATCCTGCGACCATCATGAGGTCATTGTGTGACCATCATGTGGTCATCGTGTGACCAACATGATGTCATCATGTGACTAGCATGTGGTCATCATGAGGTCATTACATGACCATCATGACGTCATCATGTGACCATCATGTGGTCATCATGTGACCATCATGTGACCGTCATGTGGTCATCATGTGACCATCATGAGGTCATCATGTGACCAACATGTGGTCATCATGTCACCAACATGTGGTCATCATGTGACCATCATGTGGTCATCATGTGACCATCATGAGGTCATCATGTGACCATCATGCGACCATTATGGGGTCATCATGTGACCATCAGGTAGTCATCATATGACCATCATATAGTCATTATGTGACCATCCTGTAGTCATCATGTGACCATCATGAGGTCATCATGTGACCATCATGTAGTCATCATGTCACCAACATGTGGTCATCATGTGACCAACATGAGGTCATCTTGCGACCATCATATGGTCACCATGCGACCATCGTATGGTCATCATGCGACCATCATGAGGTCATCATGTGACCATCATGTGGTCATCATGTGACCATCATGAGGTCATCGTGTGACCAACATGATGTCATCATCATCCTCATCAAAGTGGCCCCCGTTACTAAAGGACATAAAGTCAGTATTGTGGTCATCATGTGACCATCATGAGGTCATCATTTGACCATCATGACGTCATCTTGTGGCCATAATGTTGTCATCATTTGACCATCATGACGTCATCATGTGACCATCATGTGGCCATCATGTAGTCATCATGTGGTCATCATGTGACCATAATGTTACCATCATGTGGTCATTATGCAACCATCATGAGGTCACTATGTGGTTATCATGTGAACATCATGAGGTCATCATATGACCATCAGGTAGTCATCATATGACCATCATGTAGTCATCATGTGACCATCATGAGGTCATCATGTGACCATCATCTGGTCATCATGTGACCATCATGAGGTCATCATGTTACCACCATGTGGTCATCATGTAGTCACCATGTGGTCATCATGAGGTCATCATTTGACCAACATGAGGTCATCACGTGACCAACATGTGGTCATCACGTGACCATCATGTGGTCATCATGTGGTCATCATGAGGTCATCATGCATCCATTATATGGTCATTATGCAACCATCATGTGGTCATGTGACCAACATGAGGTCATCATGCGACCATCATAAGGTCATCATGCGACCATCATATTGTCATCCTGCGACCATCATGAGGTCATTGTGTGACCATCATGTGGTCATCGTGTGACCAACATGATGTCATCATGTGACTAGCATGTGGTCATCATGAGGTCATTACATGACCATCATGACGTCATCATGTGACCATCATGTGGTCATCATGTGACCGTCATGTGACCGTCATGTGGTCATCATGTGACCATCATGAGGTCATCATGTGACCAACATGTGGTCATCATGTCACCAACATGTGGTCATCATGTGACCATCATGTGGTCATCATGTGACCATCATGAGGTCATCATGTGACCATCATGCGACCATTATGGGGTCATCATGTGACCATCAGGTAGTCATCATATGACCATCATATAGTCATTATGTGACCATCCTGTAGTCATCATGTGACCATCATGAGGTCATCATGTGACCATCATGTAGTCATCGTGTCACCATCATATGGTCATCATGCGACCATCGTATGGTCATCATGCGACCATCATGAGGTCATCATGTGACCATCATGTGGTCATCATGTGACCATCATGAGGTCATCGTGTGACCAACATGATGTCATCATCATCCTCATCAAAGTGGCCCCCGTTACTAAAGGACATAAAGTCAGTATTGTGGTCATCATGTGACCATCATGAGGTCATCATTTGACCATCATGACGTCATCTTGTGGCCACAATGTTGTCATCACGTGACATCATGTAGTCATCATGTGACCTCATGTAGTCATAATGTGGTCATCATGTGACCATCATGTAGTCATCATGTGACCTCATGTAGTCATAATGTGGTCATCATGTGACCATCATGTCGTCATCATGAGGTCATTACGTGACCATCATGAGGTCATCATGTGACCATCATCTGGTCATCATGTGACCATCATGAGGTCATCATGTTACCACCATGTGGTCATCATGTAGTCACCATGTGGTCATCATGAGGTCATCATTTGACCAACATGAGGTCATCACGTGACCAACATGTGGTCATCACGTGACCATCATGTGGTCATCATGTGGTCATCATGAGGTCATCATGCATCCATTATATGGTCATTATGCAACCATCATGTGGTCATGTGACCAACATGAGGTCATCATGCGACCATCATAAGGTCATCATGCGACCATCATATTGTCATCCTGCGACCATCATGAGGTCATTGTGTGACCATCATGTGGTCATCGTGTGACCAACATGATGTCATCATGTGACTAGCATGTGGTCATCATGAGGTCATTACATGACCATCATGACGTCATCATGTGACCATCATGTGGTCATCATGTGACCGTCATGTGACCGTCATGTGGTCATCATGTGACCATCATGAGGTCATCATGTGACCAACATGTGGTCATCATGTCACCAACATGTGGTCATCATGTGACCATCATGTGGTCATCATGTGACCATCATGAGGTCATCATGTGACCATCATGCGACCATTATGGGGTCATCATGTGACCATCAGGTAGTCATCATATGACCATCATATAGTCATTATGTGACCATCCTGTAGTCATCATGTGACCATCATGAGGTCGTCATGTGACCATCATGTAGTCATCATGTCACCAACATGTGGTCATCATGTGACCAACATGAGGTCATCTTGCGACCATCATATGGTCATCATGCGACCATCGTATGGTCATCATGCGACCATCATGAGGTCATCATGTGACCATCATGTGGTCATCATGTGACCATCATGAGGTCATCGTGTGACCAACATGATGTCATCATCATCCTCATCAAAGTGGCCCCCGTTACTAAAGGACATAAAGTCAGTATTGTGGTCATCATGTGACCATCATGAGGTCATCATTTGACCATCATGACGTCATCTTGTGGCCATAATGTTGTCATCACGTGACATCATGTAGTCATCATGTGACCTCATGTAGTCATAATGTGGTCATCATGTGACCATCATGTAGTCATCATGTGACCTCATGTAGTCATAATGTGGTCATCATGTGACCATCATGTCGTCATCATGAGGTCATTACGTGACCATCATGAGGTCATCATGTGACCATCATCTGGTCATCATGTGACCATCATGAGGTCATCATGTTACCACCATGTGGTCATCATGTAGTCACCATGTGGTCATCATGAGGTCATCATTTGACCAACATGAGGTCATCACGTGACCAACATGTGGTCATCACGTGACCATCATGTGGTCATCATGAGGTCATCATGCATCCATTATATGGTCATTATGCAACCGAGACACTTGTGATTTAGGGCTATATAAATAAACATTGATTGATTGATTGATCATGTGGTCATGTGACCAACATGAGGTCATCATGCGACCATCATAAGGTCATCATGCGACCGTCATATTGTCATCCTGCGACCATCATGAGGTCATTGTGTGACCATCATGTGGTCATCGTGTGACCAACATGATGTCATCATGTGACTAGCATGTGGTCATCATGAGGTCATTACATGACCATCATGACGTCATCATGTGACCATCATGTGGTCATCATGTGACCATCATGTGACCGTCATGTGGTCATCATGTGACCATCATGAGGTCATCATGTGACCAACATGTGGTCATCATGTCACCAACATGTGGTCATCATGTGACCATCATGTGGTCATCGTGTGACCATCATGAGGTCATCATGTGACCATCATGCGACCATTATGGGGTCATCATGTGACCATCAGGTAGTCATCATATGACCATCATATAGTCATTATGTGACCATCCTGTAGTCATCATGTGACCATCATGAGGTCATCATGTGACCATCATGTAGTCATCATGTCACCAACATGTGGTCATCATGTGACCAACACGAGGTCATCATGCGACCATCATATGGTCATCATGCGACCATCATGAGGTCATCATGTGACCATCATGTGGTCATCATGTGACCATCATGAGGTCATCGTGTGACCAACATGATGTCATCATCATCCTCATCAAAGTGGCCCCTGTTACTAAAGGACACAAAGTCAGTATTGTGGTCATCATGTGACCATCACGAGGTCATCATTTGACCATCATGACGTCATCTTGTGGCCATAATGTTGTCATCATTTGACCATCATGACGTCATCATGTGACCATCATGTGGCCATCATGTAGTCATCATGTGGTCATCATGTGACCATAATGTTACCATCATGTGGTCATTATGCAACCATCATGAGGTCACTATGTGGTTATCATGTGAACATCATGAGGTCATCATATGACCATCAGGAAATCATCATGTGACCATCATGAGGTCATCATGTGACCATCATGTGGTAATCATGTGACAATCATAAGGTCATCACGTGACCATCATGAGGTCATCATATAACCATCATAAGGTCATCGTGTGACCATGTTATGTTATGTTATGTTATTTTCATTTATTATGCGCCCCCCAACCAACTGTTACATCAGCCCGGGGCGCAGCCCGAGTGGAGAAACAAACAAAAAACAGAAACAGAGACTGAGACACACAAAGGAATCTAAACTAAACATTTAAGACTCACAATGAACACATAAATCAAACGTCATCTGCGGTAAAGAGGTGAGTTTTAGGCTGTGCTCTAAAAGAGTCCAGACCATCATGAAGTCATCATGTGACCATCAAGGTAGTCATCATGCGACCATCATGTGACAGGAAGTCGATGAGAAGAAACACAAACCTGCATGGACACCACCTTCTGCTCCAGATGTCGGTTCTTCTCTCTTAGTTCGGTGTTGTGCTTCTCCAGGTCGCAGAGACGAGAGCTGAGGACAGGTAGGACTTTACACTTGTCCATCAACTCATCTTTGACCTCGTCCACCTGCTCACACACACACACACACACACACACACACACACACAGAGGGAATGAAGGTTCCTCGCCAGTGAATAGGAAGAAGAGCTTGAAGGTGTTACCTTGCTCTCCAAGGAGATGTTCTTCACGAGCATTAGTCTCAGGTGTTCGGCTGCACAGGTGTTCTGGTGTTGTCGGACTTCCTGATTCAAAGCCTGATGGGGAAGAAACTTGATGGAAACTCAGACAGGTGACACAGGTGAGCACACAGGTGGTCCTACCTTGTAGGAGCAGCCGTAGCCATGAAAGGGACAGCTCACCTGAGCTTTGGGACACTCGTGTTGGTGACTGGCCAGCTGGAAGGCAGAAGCCACATCAGTGGAGACACACACGCACACGCACACACACACACACACACACACACACACACGAGGTGAGTGTTTACCTGTCGACGTGGCAAGGAGGAGAAGGAGCAGAGGTTGGGACAAGAGACGGGGAAGGCGGGACACACGGTCTCCTGATGTTTCTACCACACAAACTCGGCGTCATCATGATGATAATGATGATGACCAGGTCATGGCGGCAGCTCACCTGCAGGTCGGCGAGCGGCATGTTGGCGGCACAGAAGTCGCAGGCGGCCTGTCGGTGTTTGCACCTGTAGCTCAAGTGCTCGGGGATTTCTTTCCTCATCATCCTCTCCTTGCACTTGCCCAGCGGGCACGGAACCTCGAAAAATGGACACACGTTCAGGTGTTCCTGTGGGCCCCACACATACACACATACACACACACACACACACACACACACACACACACACACACACACACACACACACAAGGTGAGCGTGTTCTTGTGTCGCCATGGCAACCCCACAGGACGCTCACAGGTATCTGCTGCAGACTCATGCACTCCTGGCAGCCTTGCTTCTCACTGCGACAGTGCACCTTCAGCGCCATGATCTCCCGGTGGCAGCAAACATCCCGAAAGATCTGAAAAGCAGCCAGCTAGTCATTTCTCATCAATAGTAGTATTTGATCAATAATAATTTCTCATAAATAATTATTTGTCGTCAATAATCCTTATAATCCTTTCTCATCAATAGTAGTATCTGATCAATAAACATTTCTCATCAATAATAGCATTTGATCAATAGTAATTTCTCATCAATAATCCTTTCTCATCAATAATAGCATCGGATCAATAATAATTTCTCAATAATCATTTGTTATCAATAATAGCATCTGTCCCAATAATCATTTCTCGTCAAAAATCATTTCTCATCAATAGTAGTATTTGATCAATAATAATTTCTCATAAATAATTATTTGTCGTCAATAATCCTTATAATCCTTTCTCATCAATAGTAGTATCTGATCAATAAACATTTCTCATCAATAATAGCATTTGATCAATAGTAATTTCTCATCAATAATCCTTTCTCATCAATAATAGCATCGGATCAATAATAATTTCTCAATAATCATTTGTTATCAATAATAGCATCTGTCCCAATAATCATTTCTCGTCAAAAATCATTTCTCATCAATAGTAGTATTTGATCAATAATAATTTCTCATAAATAATTATTTGTCGTCAATAATCCTTATAATCCTTTCTCATCAATAGTAGTATCTGATCAATAAACATTTCTCATCAATAATAGCATTTGATCAATAGTAATTTCTCATCAATAATCCTTTCTCATCAATAATAGCATCGGATCAATAATAATTTCTCAATAATCATTTGTTATCAATAATAGCATCTGTCCCAATAATCATTTCTCGTCAAAAATCATTTCTCATCAATAGTAGTATTTGATCAATAATAATTTCTCATAAATAATTATTTGTCGTCAATAATCCTTATAATCCTTTCTCATCAATAGTAGTATCTGATCAATAAACATTTCTCATCAATAATAGCATTTGATCAATAGTAATTTCTCATCAATAATCCTTTCTCATCAATAATAGCATCGGATGAATAATAATTTCTCAATAACCATTTGTTATCAATAATAGCATCTGTCCCAATAATCATTTCTCGTCAAAAATCATTTCTCATCAATAACAGCATCGGATCAAGAATAATTTCTCATCAATATCATCTTATCAATAATAATTTCTCATCAATAATCATTTGTCATCAACAATAGCATCTGATCAATAATAATTTGTCATCAATCATCCTTTCTCATCAATAATAGCATCGGATCAATAATAATTTCTCAATAATCATTTGTTATCAATAATAGCATCTGTCCCAATAATCATTTCTCGTCAAAAATCATTTCTCATCAATAACAGCATCGGATCAAGAATCATTTCTCATCAATATCATCTTATCAATAATAATTTCTCATCAATAATCATTTGTCATCAACAATAGCATCTGATCAATAATAATTTGTCATCAATCATCCTTTCTCATCAATAATAGCATCGGATCAATAATAATTTCTCAATAATCATTTGTTATCAATAATAGCATCTGTCCCAATAATCATTTCTCGTCAAAAATCATTTCTCATCAATAACAGCATCGGATCAAGAATAATTTCTCATCAATATCATCTTATCAATAATAATTTCTCATCAATAATCATTTGTCATCAACAATAGCATCTGATCAATAATAATTTGTCATCAATCATCCTTTCTCATCAATAATAGCATCGGATCAATAATAATTTCTCAATAATCATTTGTTATCAATAATAGCATCTGTCCCAATAATCATTTCTCGTCAAAAATCATTTCTCATCAATAACAGCATCGGATCAAGAATCATTTCTCATCAATATCATCTTATCAATAATAATTTCTCATCAATAATCATTTGTCATCAACAATAGCATCTGATCAATAATCATTTGTCATCAATCATCCTTTCTCATCAATAATAGCATCGATCAATAATCATTTCTCATCAATAATTATTTGTCATCAATAACAGCATCTGATCAATTATCATTTGTGATCAATAATCATTCCACATTAATAATCATTTCTCATCAATAATCATGTATCGTCAATAATCATGTCTGATCAAATATCATTTGTGATCAAAAATAACATCTGATCAATAATCTTTTATGATCAATATTGTTTCCTGATCAATAATCATTATTGATCAATAATTACACGATGGATGTAAAGTCTGATCAAAAATAATGTATGATTAATGTCAAGTTTGATCAATAATAATGTCTGATCAATAAGGTATGATAAATGTTAAGTCTGATAAAAAAAAATAATGTCTGATCAATGTATAGTTCATGTAAAGTCTGATCAATAATATTGTTTGATCAATAATAATGTATGATTCATGTCAAGTCTGATCAATAATATTGTCTATTTATTCCATACCTTGTTGCTGAACAGTGGCTCCATGTCAGCTGGGCACACCGGCTTGGGACCACTGACACACACACACACACACACACACACACACACACACACACACACACACACACACACACACACACACACACACAGACACAGTTGAAGTAGGAAACTGACTGCTGTACAAGTGTTGGCTTATGGTACATGTGTTAGCACATGGTAGCATATGTTTAGCATAGCATCTGTTAGTTGATGGTAGCATGTGTTAGCATGTGTTTGTGCATGTTAGCATGTTAGCATGTTAACATGTTAGCATGTTTAGCATAGCATCTGTTAGTTGATGGTAGCATGTGTTAGCGTGTGTTTGTGCATGTTAGCATGTTAGCATGTTAACATGTTAGCATGTTTAGCATAGCATCTGTTAGTTGATGGTAGCATGTGTTAGCGTGTGTTTGTGCATGTTAGCATGTGTTTGCGCAAGGCAGCATGTGTTTGCGAGTGTTTGCGCATGGTAGAATGTGTAAGCGTGTGTAATCGTGTGTTAGCATGTGTAAGCGTTTGTTAGCATGTGTTTGCTCATAGTAGCATGTGTTTGCGAGTGTTTGCGCATGGTAGAATGTGTAAGCGTGTGTAATCGTGTGTTAGCATGTGTAAGCGTTTGTTAGCATGTGTTTGCTCATGGTAGCATGTGTTTGCGAGTGTTTGCGCATGTAGCATGTGTTTGCGCATAGTAGAAAGTGTAAGCACGTGTAAGCGTTTGTGAGCATGTGTTTGCTCATGGTAGCATGTGTTTGCGAGTGTTTGCGCATGGTAGAATGTGTAAGCGTGTGTTAGCTTTCGTAAGTGTGTTTTAGCATGTATTAGCGTGTGTTTGCGCATGGTAGCATGTGTTTGCGAGTGTTTGCGCATGGTAGAATGTGTAAGCGTGTGTAATCGTGTGTTAGCATGTGTAAGCGTTTGTGAGCATGTGTTTGCTCATGGTAGCATGTGTTTGCGAGTGTTTGCGCATGGTAGCATGTGTTTGCGAGTGTTTGCGCATGGTAGAATGTGTAAGCGTGTGTAATCGTGTGTTAGCATGTGTAAGCGTTTGTTAGCATGTGTTTGCTCATGGTAGCATGTGTTTGCGAGTGTTTGCGCATGTAGCATGTGTTTGCGCATAGTAGAAAGTGTAAGCCCGTGTAAGCGTTTGTGAGCATGTGTTTGCTCATGGTAGCATGTGTTTGCGAGTGTTTGCGCATGGTAGAATGTGTAAGCGTGTGTTAGCTTTTGTAAGTGTGTTTTAGCATGTATTAGCGTGTGTTTGCGCATGGTAGCATGTGTTTGCGAGTGTTTGCGCATGGTAGCATGTGTTTGCGAGTGTTTGCGCATTGTAGCATGTGTTTGCGCATGGTAGCATATGTTTGCTCGTGGTAGAATGTGTAAGCTTTGTGTAAGCGTGTGTTAGCATGTGTTAGCATGTGTAAGCGCGTGTTAGCATGTGTTAGCGTGTGTTTGTGCATGCTTGCATATGTAAGCGTGTGTTAGCATGTGTAAGCGTTTGTGAGCATGTGTTTGCTCATGGTAGCATGTGTTTGCGAGTGTTTGCGCATGTAGTATGTGTTTGCGAGTGTTTGCGCATGGTAGAATGTGTAAGCGTGTGTTAGCTTTTGTAAGTGTGTTTTAGCATGTATTAGCGTGTGTTTGCGCATGGTAGCATGTGTTTGCGAGTGTTTGCGCATGGTAGCATGTGTTTGCGAGTGTTTGCGCATGGTAGAATGTGTAAGCGTGTGTAATCGTGTGTTAGCATGTGTAAGCGTTTGTTAGCATGTGTTTGCTCATGGTAGCATGTGTTTGCGAGTGTTTGCGCATGTAGCATGTGTTTGCGCATAGTAGAAAGTGTAAGCACGTGTAAGCGTTTGTGAGCATGTGTTTGCTCATGGTAGCATGTGTTTGCGAGTGTTTGCGCATGTAGCATGTGTTTGCGAGTGTTTGCGCATGTAGTATGTGTTTGCGAGTGTTTGCGCATGGTAGAATGTGTAAGCGTGTGTTAGCTTTTGTAAGTGTGTTTTAGCATGTGTTAGCGTGTGTTTGCGCATGGTAGCATGTGTTTGCGAGTGTTTGCGCATGGTAGCATGTGTTTGCGAGTGTTTGCGCATTGTAGCATGTGTTTGCGCATGGTAGCATATGTTTGCTCGTGGTAGAATGTGTAAGCTTTGTGTAAGCGTGTGTTAGCATGTGTTAGCATGTGTAAGCGCGTGTTAGCATGTGTTAGCGTGTGTTTGTGCATGCTTGCATATGTAAGCGTGTGTTAGCATGTGTAAGGGCGTGTTAGCACGGGTTAGCATGTGTACGCGTGTGTTAGCATGTCTAAGCATTTGTAAGCATGTGTTAGCATGTGTTTGCGAGTGTTTGCGCATGGTACCATGTGTTTGCAATGTTTGCGCATGGTAGCATCTGTTTGCGAGTGTTTGCGCATGGTAGCATATGTAAGCGTGTGTTAGCATGTGTAAGCGTGTGTTAGCATGTGTAAGCATGTGTAAGCGCGTGTTAGCATGTGTAAGTGTGTGTTAGCGTGTGTAAGTGTGTGTTAGCATGTGTAAGTGTGTGTTAGCGTGTGTAAGTGTGTGTTAGCGTGTGTAAGCGTGTGTAAGCACGTGTTAGCATGTGTTGGCGTGTGTAAGCGCGTGTTAGCATGTGTAAGTGTGTGTTAGCGTGTGTAAGCATGTGCTAGCATGTGTAAGCGCGTGTTAGCATGTGTAAGTTAGCGTGTGTAAGCATGTGTTAGCATGTGTAAGCGCGTGTTAGCATGTGTTAGCGCGTGTTAGCGTGTGTTACCTGAGGATGTGAGCGATGCAGCTCTGACAGAAGCGATGTCCACATTCGGTCTGACGAGGCTGACACAGGACCAGCCTGCAGGACTCACAGCGGTACTTCTCCTCAGGACTTTCTACAAAGTGGTCGGTGAAGCCGCCATGAAGCGGCAGGAAGGCCGCAGCCGCACCTGAATGCAACACGCCCACTTCAAAGACACAAAATGGCAACCCTCTTCATGTGCACATCATTGACTTTGCTACAGCCTAAGCTCTGCCCCCTCCTCCAACAACAACAACAACAACAACAACAACAACAACAACATGACAGCAGCAGCAAAATTAACCTCCTCGGATTTTATATACATATATACCCATATATACACACACATATATATATATATATATATACATATACATATACATATACATACATACATACATACATATATATATATATATATATATATATATATATATGTATGTGTGGGAAAAAAATCACAAGACTATTTCATCTCTACAGGCCTGTTTCATGAGGGGGGGTACCCTCAATCGTCAGGAGATTTTAATGGGAGCATTCGCATACCATGGTTTATATAGGGCACAGAGTGGGTGGGTACAGGCTGGCCTAGGGGCGTGGTAATTGGCTCATGTGTTACCTAGGAGGTGTTTCCGTCTATGGCGGCATGTTGTTACAATTTCGCTGCGCTTGTTGAGGGATGACAGGTCTGGACGGTAAATAATAAACAGTTTCTCTTTCAAGCATAGGTTGCATCTTTTATTACCACTATTGTAAGGTGTGCTGGATGCAAGAATTTGCCATGTTATTGAATATTCAACATTATTGTCTTTGAGGTCCCAAATGTGTTTGCTGAGTTCTGTGGTATTTCGCAGGTTTTTGTTCCTGAAAGAGGCCTTGTGATTGTTCCATCTGGTTTTGAATTCTCCCTCGGTTAATCCTACATATGTGTCGGATGTGTTAATGTCCTTGCGTATTACCTTAGATTGGTAGACAACTGATGTTTGTAAGCACCCCCCGTTGAGAGGGCAATCAGGTTTCTTTCGACAATTACATCCTTTGTTGGTTTTGGAGTCGCTCTGTCTGAGGGCCGGCGGCTCATTTGCAATTGTTTTGTTGTGGTTTGAGATGATTTGTCGTATATTGTTCATGCAGCTGTAGCTCAATTTAATGTTGTTCTTGTTGAATACTTTTCTTAGGATGTTGTCTTTGGGAAAGTGTTTGTCAATCAGATTGAGGAATTTGTGTCCAATGTTCGTTGAGACGTTTTTGCTGTATGGGGGGTTGTACCAGATGATGTCGTTCCGTTTTCTGTTCTTTTTTGGCTGGTTTCCTGGCGTGGGTTCATAGGTGAGGGTGAAATTGTATCCGCTTTCATCAAGGGCTTTTTGGTACGGGGGGGTTGCTTGGTCAAATTCAGCTTTGCTAGATGACAGCATCGATAGCCTTTTATTGATTCCGGTAGGTATTCTTTTCGTGGTGGTGGGTGGGTGGTTGCTGTCATGGTGCACGTATTGGAGTGTTGTGTTGGGTTTCGTGAATGGTTGGTAGCTGTTATTTCTCAGGTTGAAAGTGACGTCAAGGAAGTTGACGGTTTGCTTGTTGGCTTCAATCGTGATCCGTAGGCCGTTCTCTTTGAAAATTTGGCATATGCGCTTCTTGGTATTCTCGCTGCTCCTTGGTGAGGCGCGACACACTGCCAGTCCGTCATCACGGTAAATACCAAGGTTCAGATTGAGGCTAGCGAGCTGGGAGAGGAGGAAACTCCCAACGAGTTCACACGTTTCTGCTCCGTCAAAACTTCCCATAGTGACGTCAAATGTTGCATTGTTCTTTTTTTGCCATGGTGTGCTGTTGTGGATGAGAATGGAGTTTTTTGCGTGGATGATGATGTTTCTTTCGTTGCCTGTGATTGAGTCGTAGTCTGAGGCGAAGTCTAGTGCTTGAGTCAGTAGGTCTTGCGTGATATATATATATATATATATACATACAGTATACATATACACATATATTAGGGCTGGGCGATATATCGAATATACGCGATATATCGCGGGTTTGTCTCTGTGCGATATAGAAAATTACTATATCGTGATATTGGAGTATACGTTCTCACGCAGTTGCTTTTAGCTGCTGGCATTACACTACAGGCTCTTTCCTGTGTCTCCTTCTCACAGACAGACAAGCGCACCTTCTTACACACGTCACATACTGTCACGACATACGTCACATACGTATACGCCCTCACGCAGCAAAGAGGTAGCAGCATGGGTAACGTTAGCTGTGATGTTAGCGGTAATACGAGAGAGAGAAGGTGCGAATCTAGTAACAAATGAAGGAATAATTAATTCCCCCAAAAAACAGCAGGGTGTCCATCGTCTGGCGGTGGTTTGGCTTCAAGTGGGAATATGTCGAACAGACATCCGTAATTTGTCAAGTGTGGGGCGAAAGCGTTGCTATAAAAAGTAGCATTACTGCTAATATGTGGCATCATTTGAAAAGTCCCCCGCTCGAGAATGAACAGTGCTTACTCCGCACGTCAACATCTCAGGCCGGTGCCACACCAACAAAATGCAGAGGCAACCATTTCCACATCAACACCGTATGAAAAAAAAAACGACATAATGAGATAAAGTCTGCCGGAACCTACCACATAGCGAAGGACGTACACTATTTGATTTCCTATTATGCAGCTAATTTTTATTTGACAGTTATTGAAATATCTTGTGTGACATCATGCACAGAAGTGCACTTTATTTGTTTTAAACTATTGTAGTGGCGTTCTGTACACAAAGTGCACTTTAATTTAGTGTTGTTTTGATATGTCATCTTAGTGTCATCATGCACAAAAGTGCACTAATATCTTGTTTTAAAATGTTTCTGACAATCTTGCACTTTCTGTTTTGGAAATGACATGAATGTTTGTGTCACTGCTTAGTAACTGTTTAATAAATACAGTTTTGCTAAATTGACTTAGTTGTGATTTCCCTCTCTGCAAGAAAGTTTAAAAGTAGCATATATTAATGCAGTATGAAGAAGAATGTTTTAATGTAGACACATAGAATCATCATACTGCTGTGATTATATGCATCAAGTGTTCATTCAAGGCTAAGGCAAAATATCGAGATATATATCGTGTATCGCGATATGGCCTAAAAATATTGAGATATTAAAAAAAGGCCATATCGCCCAGCCCTAATATATATATACATATATATATATATATATATACACACACAGGTAAAAGCCAGTAAATTAGAATATTTTGAAAAACTTGATTTATTTCAGTAATTGCATTCAAAAGGTGTAACTTGTACATTATATTTATTCATTGCACACAGACTGATGCATTCAAATGTTTATTTCATTTAATTTTTATGATTTGAAGTGGCAACAAATGAAAATCCAAAATTCCGTGTGTTACAAAATTAGAATATTACTTAAGGCTAATACAAAAAAGGGATTTTTAGAAATGTTGGCCAACTGAAAAGTATGAAAATGAAAAATATGAGCATGTACAATACTCAATACTTGGTTGGAGCTCCTTTTGCCTCAATTACTGCGTTAATGCGGCGTGGCATGGAGTCGATGAGTTTCTGGCACTGCTCAGGTGTTATGAGAGCCCAGGTTGCTCTGATAGTGGCCTTCAACTCTTCTGCGTTTTTGGGTCTGGCATTCTGCATCTTCCTTTTCACAATACCCCACAGATTTTCTATGGGGCTAAGGTCAGGGGAGTTGGCGGGCCAATTTAGAACAGAAACACCATGGTCCGTAAACCAGGCACGGGTAGATTTTGCGCTGTGTGCAGGCGCCAAGTCCTGTTGGAACTTGAAATCTCCATCTCCATAGAGCAGGTCAGCAGCAGGAAGCATGAAGTGCTCTAAAACTTGCTGGTAGACGGCTGCGTTGACCCTGGATCTCAGGAAACAGAGTGGACCGACACCAGCAGATGACATGGCACCCCAAACCATCACCCAACCATGCAAATTTTGCATTTCCTTTGGAAATCGAGGTCCCAGAGTCTGGAGGAAGACAGGAGAGGCACAGGATCCACGTTGCCTGAAGTCTAGTGTAAAGTTTCCACCATCAGTGATGGTTTGGGGTGCCATGTCATCTGCTGGTGTCGGTCCACTCTGTTTCCTGAGATCCAGGGTCAACGCAGCCGTCTACCAGCAAGTTTTAGAGCACTTCATGCTTCCTGCTGCTGACCTGCTCTATGGAGATGGAGATTTCAAGTTCCAACAGGACTTGGCGCCTGCACACAGCGCAAAATCTACCCGTGCCTGGTTTACGGACCATGGTGTTTCTGTTCTAAATTGGCCCGCCAACTCCCCTGACCTTAGCCCCATAGAAAATCTGTGGGGTATTGTGAAAAGGAAGATGCAGAATGCCAGACCCAAAAACGCAGAAGAGTTGAAGGCCACTATCAGAGCAACCTGGGCTCTCATAACACCTGAGCAGTGCCAGAAACTCATCGACTCCATGCCACGCCGCATTAACGCAGTAATTGAGGCAAAAGGAGCTCCAACCAAGTATTGAGTATTGTACATGCTCATATTTTTCATTTTCATACTTTTCAGTTGGCCAACATTTCTAAAAATCCCTTTTTTGTATTAGCCTTAAGTAATATTCTAATTTTGTGACACACGGAATTTTGGATTTTCATTTGTTGCCACTTCAAATCATCAAAATTAAATGAAATAAACATTTGAATGCATCAGTCTGTGTGCAATGAATAAATATAATATAATTTCCATATCTGCTCACTTGTAGCCTTTAGGCTAAAATAACGTTACCTCTTATGTCAACCAGGACTGCAGTAATGTTAGCTAGACTAACATTACCTAAGCATAGTCAGTGGCTAACGGTAACGTTAGCCTTTTTGTATGTGTCTGATAACGTTAACGGTATCTTGTAGCCTACACCACTCCAGAGTTTGCAGGTCTGTCTAATAAACTAGTGCTTGCAAGATGTGAATTAAGATAATGTTAACGTTATCCTATTTCAGATGATGACATTCATGACAGCCAGAGTGACCAGGGCAGTGTTTGCTCTGTAGCACAGAGCATGAACCCATTTACCATGGCGAGGTATAACGCAGAGCGCAGCAAGATGAGTGAGGAGGAGAGTAACAACATTACTCGCAAGCTAACGAGAATGATGGTGAAAAATCTCCTCCCCTTCAACTTGGTGAACACAGACGAATACAAGTAGGTTAATAGTTGTATTTTGCTGACATGTAATGGAGCAAAAAGTAAACAACACCATTACTCTGAGATTTGTTTCAAATGAAAAGTGCTGTACAATACAAATGAATGCAGGATTTTCCCTGCATTCATTTTTCTTAGGTGGCCCACTGAAAGGGGCACTAACAGTCAATATTTATTTTTATTAGGGCCCGCAATGGCCCATTGCAAAAGGACTCCCACAGGGAGTCCTTATGCAATGGGACATAAGGACCTATTGTTATTCTAAGGTTTTATTATTATTAGGGCCCGCCATGGCCCATTGCAAAAGGACTCCCACAGGGAGTCCTTATGCAATGGGACATAAGGACCTATTGAATTTCTAAGGTTTTATTATTATTATTAGGGCCCGCCATGGCCCATTGCAAAAGGACTCCCACAGGGAGTCCTTATGCAATGGGACATAAGGACCTATTGTTATTCGTTCGTTTTATTATTCTTTATTCTTTCTTTATTCTTCCGCCGCCTCTTTGAGCACTAATTTGACCCACTTAACATGCTTCAAAACTCACCAAATTTGACCCCCCCATCAGGACCTGCGAAAATTGTCTTTTAATAAAAAAACCAAACCCCAAAACTCAAAATTGCACTCTAGCGCCCCCTAGGAAAAAAAAAAACTAGACTGCCTGTAACTCCCACTAGGAAGGTCGGAAAAACATGAAACAAAATCCTCTATGTAGGTCTGACTCAGACCTAACTTTCATAATGGTACATTCTCGGGCTAAAATCAACAGGAAGTTGGCAATTCCCCCTTCAAGACAAAAAAGTACTAAAAACAGTCACTTTTGCCTCTTTGCGCTGTAATTTGACCCCCTTAACATGCTTCAAAACTCACCGAACTGAACACACACATCAGGACTGGCAAAAACTGTGATCTAATAAAAAAACCTAACCCCAAATTCAAAAATTGCGCTCTACAGCAATTTTTTAATATAACTGATAAAAAACTGCTCCTCGGAAGAAAAAAATTACAAAACTGCCTGTAACTCCCACTGGGAAGGTCGGAGAGACATGAAACAAAAACCTCTCCGTAGGTCTCACTTACACCTACATTTCATAAATTGACAACCCCCAGCAAAAATCACCAGCAAGTTTGCTATTCCCCCTTCAACACAACATTTTTGTAAAAACCCGTCACCTTTCTTCAAACATTATCTCCTCTGAGGGCGTTTGTTGTTTCGGCTTCAAACTAACACAGGAGAGAGATTGAACCCTTCTGATTAAAAGTTGGTGAAAGAGTTGTGATACCTGCTCCGGTTTTGATTTTATGACCCTTCAAAGACCCGCTGCACTGATGCTCCTGCGGTGCTGTTTTTTTAAGATGGCTGCTCAAAAGCAGGAAGCACCAACGTGCCCACACAATGCAGACAAGGTAGGTACACTAGACAAAAGTCTTGGGACACTTCAGACTACAAGTAGACAAAAGTATTGGGACACTTAGGACTAGCACCTGCCAAATACGCGGGCCCGAACAACGCTGCTTGCAGCTTTAATTATTATTATTCTTCCGCCGCCTCTTCGAGCACTAATTTGACCCACTTAACATGCTTCAAAACTCACCATATTTTACCCACACATCAAGACCTGCGAAAATTGTCTTTTAATAAAAAAACCGAACCCCAAAACTCAAAATTGCGCTCTAGCGCCCCCTAGAAAAAAAAAAAAACAGACTGCCTGTAACTCCCACTAGGAAGGTCGGAGAGACATGAAACAAAAACCTCTATGTAGGTCTGACTTAGACCTAGTTCTCATAATTGTATATCTTCGGGCTAAAATCAACAGGAAGTTGGCAATTCCCCCTTCAAGACAAAAAAGTACTAAAAACAGTCACTTTTGCCTCTTTGAGCTGTAATTTGACCCCCTTAACATGCTTCAAAACTCACCAAACTTAACACACACATCAGGACTGGCTAAAACTGTGATCTAATGAAAAAACCTAACCCCAAAACTCAAAATTGCGCTCTAGCGCCCCCTAGGAAAAGAAAAAAAAAACAGACTGCCTGTAACTCCCACTAGGAAGGTCGGAGAGACATGAAACAAAAACCTCTATGTAGGTCTGACTTAGACCTAGTTCTCATAATTGTATGTCTTCGGGCTAAAATCAACAGGAAGTTGGCAATTCCCCCTTCAAGACAAAAAAGTACTAAAAACAGTCACTTTTGCCTCTTTGAGCTGTAATTTGACCCCCTTAACATGCTTCAAAACTCACCAAACTTAACACACACATCAGGACTGGCTAAAACTGTGATCTAATGAAAAAACCTAACCCCAAAACTCAAAATTGCGCTCTAGCGCCCCCTAGGAAAAAAAAAAAACAGACTGCCTGTAACTCCCACTAGGAAGGTCGGAGAGACATGAAACAAAAACCTCTATGTAGGTCTGACTTAGACCTAGTTCTCATAATTCTATGTCTTCGGGCTAAAATCAACAGGAAGTTGGCAATTCCCCCTTCAAGACAAAAAAGTACTAAAAACAGTCACTTTTGCCTCTTTGAGCTGTAATTTGACCCCCTTAACATGCTTCAAAACTCACCAAACTTAACACACACATCAGGACTGGCTAAAACTGTGATCTAATGAAAAAACCTAACCCCAAATCTAAAAATTGTGCTCTACAGCAATTTTTGAATAAAACTGATAAAAAACTGCTCCTCGGAAGAAAAAAATTACAAAACTGCCTGTAACTCCCACTGGGAAGGTCGGAGAGACATGAAACAAAAACCTCTCCGTAGGTCTCACTTAGACCTACATTTCATTAATTGACAACCCCCAGCAAAAATCAACAGGAAGTTTGCTATTCCCCCTTCAACACAACATTTTTGTAAAAACCCGTCACCTTTCTTCAAACATTATCTCCTCTGAGCGCGTTTGTTGTTTCGGCTTCAAACTAACACAGGAGAGAGATTGAACCCTTCTGATTAAAAGTTGGTGAAAGAGTTGTGATACCTGCTCCGGTTTTGATTTTATGACCCTTCAAAGACCCGCTGCACTGATGCTCCTGCGGTGCTGTTTTTTTAAGATGGCTGCTCAAAAGCAGGAAGCACCAACGTGCCCACACAATGCAGACAAGGTAGGTACACTAGACAAAAGTCTTGGGACACTTCAGACTACAAGTAGACAAAAGTATTGGGACACTTAGGACTAGCACCTGCCAAATACGCGGGCCCGTCCAACGCTGCTTGCAGCTTTAATTTGTATTTATTTTTTGGGTAACAGCAGTCAATATTTATTTTTATTTTTTCTTAAAAAATAAAAGTGAGCTTTTGTTAAACCAAGTATTGTGTTTTTTTTCCGTACACAACAACCTATCTGGCTTCGATAAGAGAATCAATAAGGAATCGGTTCGATAAGAGGATTTGATAATGGCATCGAAATCGATAATTTCTTAACAAACATCATCCCTATGTATATATAGTATACATATACGTACATATGTTTATATACAGGTAAAAGCCAGTAAATTAGAATATTTTGAAAAACTTGATTTATTTCAGTAATTGCATTCAAAAGGTGTAACTTGTACATTATATTTATTCATTGCACACAGACTGATGCATTCAAATGTTTATTTCATTTAATTTTGATGATTTGAAGTGGCAACAAATGAAAATCCAAAATTCCGTGTGTCACAAAATTTGAATATTACTTAAGGCTAATACAAAAAAGGGATTTTTAGAAATGTTGGCCAACTGAAAAGTATGAAAATGAAAAATATGAGCATGTACAATACTCAATACTTGGTTGGAGCTCCTTTTGCCTCAATTACTGCGTTAATGCGGCGTGGCATGGAGTCGATGAGTTTTTGGCACTGCTCAGGTGTTATGAGAGCCCAGGTTGCTCTGATAGTGGCCTTCAACTCTTCTGCGTTTTTGGGTCTGGCATTCTGCATCTTCCTTTTCACAATACCCCACAGATTTTCTATGGAGCTAAGGTCAGTGGAGTTGGCGGGCCAATTTAGAACAGAAATACCATGGTCCGTAAACCAGGCACGGGTAGATTTTGCGCTGTGTGCAGGCGCTAAGTCCTGTTGGAACTTGAAATCTCCATCTCCATAGAGCAGGTCAGCAGCAGGAAGCATGAAGTGCTCTAAAACTTGCTGGTAGACGGCTGCGTTGACCCTGGATCTCAGGAAACAGAGTGGACCGACACCAGCAGATGACATGGCACCCAAACCATCACTGATGGTGGAAACTTTACACTAGACTTCAGGCAACGTGGATCCTGTGCCTCTCCTGTCTTCCTCCAGACTCTGGGACCTCGATTTCCATAGGAAATGCAAAATTTGCATGGTTGGGTGATGGTTTGGGGTGCCATGTCATCTGTTGGTGTCGGTCCACTCTGTTTCCTGAGATCCAGGGTCAACGCAGCCGTCTACCAGCAAGTTTTAGAGCACTTCATGCTTCCTGCTGCTGACCTGCTCTATGGAGATGGAGATTTCAAGTTCCAACAGGACTTGGCGCCTGCACACAGCGCAAAATCTACCCGTGCCTGGTTTACGGACCATGGTATTTCTGTTCTAAATTGGCCCGCCAACTCCCCTGACCTTAGCCCCATAGAAAATCTGTGGGGTATTGTGAAAAGGAAGATGCAGAATGCCAGACCCAAAAACGCAGAAGAGTTGAAGGCCACTATCAGAGCAACCTGGGCTCTCATAACACCTGAGCAGTGCCAGAAACTCATCGACTCCATGCCACGCCGCATTAACGCAGTAATTGAGGCAAAAGGAGCTCCAACCAAGTATTGAGTATTGTACATGCTCATATTTTTCATTTTCATACTTTTCAGTTGGCCAACATTTCTAAAAATCCCTTTTTTGTATTAGCCTTAAGTAATATTCTAATTTTGTGACACACGGAATTTTGGATTTTCATTTGTTGCCACTTCAAATCATCAAAATTAAATGAAATAAACATTTGAATGCATCAGTCTGTGTGCAATGAATAAATATAATGTACAAGTTACACCTTTTGAATGCAATTACTGAAATAAATCAAGTTTTTCAAAATATTCTAATTTACTGGCTTTTACCTGTATATGTACAAATATATACAGTGATATGTACACACATGAAATAAAAGTAAAGCGTGTAAAACATCACCTTGTGAAGAGTCGCTAGGAGGCCACGGATTGGCTGGTCGGTTGGGAGGCAGGGTGATGAGAGGGGCCACAGACAGAGGCGGAGCAAGGGAGGGCGCCACCTGCTGGAGGGGAACCTGTACCTCCCTCCCGTCAACACTGTGTCCAGCTGACATGACCTGGCGCACACACACACACACACACACACACACACACACACACACACACACGGTAAATGTGACAAAAAAAAGGTTTTTACATTGTCATTATGGGGTGTTCTGTGTAGAATTTTGAGGACAAAAATAAATGTATTCCATTTTGTAATGATAGTGTAATGTGGGGAAATCAAGCATTGACAATACTTTCCACATGTACAGTATACATATATATGTATAAGTAGTGTTAGTGTTTATGTGTAAATATACTTGATACAAATAGTACTACTGTATACCTGTACAATTATACAAGTATTATAAGTGTATACATGTACAAGTAGAATTACTGTATTCATGTGTAAATATACTTATTACAAATAGTATTACTGTATATATGCACATTTATACAAGTAGTATTAGTGTATATATGTACAAGTAGTATTACAGTATTCATGTGTAAATATACTTGATACAAATAGCATTACTGTATACAAGTACAATTATACAAGTAGTATTAGTGTACACATGTACAATTATACTAGTAGTATTAGTATATACATGTACAATTATACAAGTAGTATTAGTGTATACAAGTACAATTATACAAGTAGTATTAGTGTATACATGTACAATTATACAAGTAGTATTAGTGTATACAAGTACAATTATACAAGTAGTATTAGTGTATACATGTATAATCATACAAGTAGTATTAGTGTATACATGTATAATTATACAAGTAGTATTACTGTATACATGTATAATCATACAAGTAGTATTAGTGTATACATGTATAATTATACAAGTAGTATTAGTATATACATGTACAATTATACAAGTAGTATTAGTGTATACAAGTACAATTATACAAGTAGTATTAGTGTATACATGTATAATCATACAAGTAGTATTAGTGTATACATGTATAATTATACAAGTAGTATTACTGTATACATGAACAATTATACAAGTAGTATTAGTGTATACAAGTACAATTATACAAGTAGTATTAGTGTATACATGTATAATCATACAAGTAGTATTAATGTATACATGTATAATTATACAAGTAGTATTACTGTATACATGAACAATTATACAAGTAGTATTAGTGTATACATGTATAATTATACAAGTAGTATTACTGTATACATGAACAATTATACAAGTAGTATTAGTGTATACATGTACAATTATAACAAGTAGTATTAGTGTATACATGTATAATTATACAAGTAGTATTAGTGTATACATGTACAATTATACACATAGTATTATTGTATACATGTACAATTATACAAGTAGTATTATTGTATACATGTACAATTATACTAGTATTATTGTATACATGTATAACTATACAAGTAGTACCGGTATTAGTGTATACATGTATAATTATACAAGTAGTATTAGTGTATACATGTATAATATATAAGTAGTATTACTGTATACATGTATAATTATACAAGTAGTATTAGTGTATACATGTACAATTATAACAAGTAGTATTAGTGTATACTTGTATAATTATACAAGTAGTATTAGTGTACACATGTACAATTATACACGTAGTATTATTGTATACATGTACAATTATACAAGTAGTATTATTGTATACATGTACAATTATACTAGTATTATTGTATACATGTATAACTATACAAGTAGTATTAGTGTATACATGTATAATTATACAAGTAGTATTAGTGTATACATGTATAATATACAAGTAGTATTACTGTATACATGTACGATTATACAAGTAGTATTAGTGTATACATGTACAATTATACAAGTAGTATTAGTGTATACATGTACAATTATAACAAGTAGTATTAGTGTATACTTGTATAATTATACAAGTAGTATTAGTGTACACATGTACAATTATACACGTAGTATTATTGTATACATGTACAATTATACAAGTAGTATTATTGTATACATGTACAATTATACTAGTATTATTGTATACATGTATAACTATACAAGTAGTATTAGTGTATACATGTATAATTATACAAGTAGTATTAGTGTATACATGTATAATATACAAGTAGTATTACTGTATACATGTACGATTATACAAGTAGTATTAGTGTATACATGTACAATTATACAAGTAGTATTAGTGTATACATGCACGATTATACAAGTAGTATTAGTGCAGTGACGTGCTGTCAGGAGAGGCAAGTGGGGCAGTGCCTCACCTTGCCACCAGGTGGCTTAACCATGAGATGTTCAAAAACGAAGTAATAAAATAAAATAAGTTTGAATATTTCTCTTTAGGTCTATGCTGTCTTTTATTATAATGTTTATTTATTCATTTGATAAGGAAAATCACTACACAAGC
The DNA here is from genome assembly GCF_033978685.3 of Nerophis lumbriciformis. Lineage (NCBI taxonomy): Eukaryota > Metazoa > Chordata > Actinopteri > Syngnathiformes > Syngnathidae > Nerophis > Nerophis lumbriciformis. The sequence goes on from NC_084576.2 coordinate 3,780,876, forward strand.
ACTTAAAAAATCTACACTTATTTGTCACCAATTTTTATGCAATTAATCCTACCTGCTATAGTTATGTGTAAATGATTCCACTTTTCCAGATCAGATTCAAATCTTGTCAATTAAGGGTATAAAGTTATTCTTGTAGAGATCTGGCATCTTATGACAAATGTGCACACCCAAGTATTTAAAGCTGTTTCTAGATCAGTGGTTCTTAACCTGGGTTCGATCTAACCCTAGTGGGAGCATGAAGTGCTCTAAAACTTGCTGGTAGACGGCTGCGTTGACCCTGGATCTCAGGAAACAGAGTGGACCGACACCAGCAGATGACATGGCACCCCAAACCATCACCCAACCATGCAAATTTTGCATTTCCTTTGGAAATCGAGGTCCCAGAGTCTGGAGGAAGACAGGAGAGGCACAGGATCCACGTTGCCTGAAGTCTAGTGTAAAGTTTCCACCATCAGTGATGGTTTGGGGTGCCATGTCATCTGCTGGTGTCGGTCCACTCTGTTTCCTGAGATCCAGGGTCAACGCAGCCGTCTACCAGCAAGTTTTAGAGCACTTCATGCTTCCTGCTGCTGACCTGCTCTATGGAGATGGAGATTTCAAGTTCCAACAGGACTTGGCGCCTGCACACAGCGCAAAATCTACCCGTGCCTGGTTTACGGACCATGGTATTTCTGTTCTAAATTGGCCCGCCAACTCCCCTGACCTTAGCCCCATAGAAAATCTGTGGGGTATTGTGAAAAGGAAGATGCAGAATGCCAGACCCAAAAACGCAGAAGAGTTGAAGGCCACTATCAGAGCAACCTGGGCTCTCATAACACCTGAGCAGTGCCAGAAACTCATCGACTCCATGCCACGCCGCATTAACGCAGTAATTGAGGCAAAAGGAGCTCCAACCAAGTATTGAGTATTGTACATGCTCATATTTTTCATTTTCATACTTTTCAGTTGGCCAACATTTCTAAAAATCCCTTTTTTGTATTAGCCTTAAGTAATATTCTAATTTTGTGACACACGGAATTTTGGATTTTCATTTGTTGCCACTTCAAATCATCAAAATTAAATGAAATAAACATTTGAATGCATCAGTCTGTGTGCAATGAATAAATATAATGTACAAGTTACACCTTTTGAATGCAATTACTGAAATAAATCAAGTTTTTCAAAATATTCTAATTTACTGGCTTTTACCTGTATGTTCCAAACCGCATCTACTGATTCCTTTACTAAAACTAGACGATTTAAGTGCAATAGATAGAGGTTCAATTGCCATAGCAAACAAACAACGGGCCCAGATGACACACCCTTGCCGGGTTCCCCTGCTAAGTGAAAAATATTGGGATTTCATCCCATTAGTGCTTACGGACACTTTAGGGTTAGAATATAATAGTACTATCCAAGATATGTAAGTGGGGATTTCAGTTTATCCAGAAAATTCATCATAGCCGTTTTATCGGTTGGAGATTGAGAGGTACAGTGGGGCAAAAAAGTATTTAGTCAGCCACCGATTGTGCAAGTTCTCCCACTTAAAATGATGACAGAGGTCTGTAATTTTCATCATAGGTACACTTCAACTGTGAGAGACAGAATGTGGGAAAACAATCCAGGAATTCACATTGTAGGAATTTTAAAGAATTTATTTGTAAATTATGGTGGAAAATAAGTATTTGGTCACTTCAAACAAGGAAGATCTCTGGCTCTCACAGACCTGTAACTTCTTCTTTAAGAAGCTCTTCTGTCCTCCACTCGTTACCTGTCTTAATGGCACCTGTTTGAACTCGTTATCTGTATAAAAGACACCTGTCCACACCCTCAAACAGTCAGACTCCAAACTCCACTATGGCCAAGACCAAAGAGCTGTCGAAGGACACCAGGAGAAGAATTGTAGACCTGCACCAGACTGTGAAGAGTGAATCTACAATAGGCAAGCAGCTTGGTGTGAAAAAATCAACTGTGGGAGCAATTATCAGAAAATGGAAGACATACAAGACCACTGATAATCTCCCTCAATCTGGGGCTCCACGCAAGATCTCATCCCGTGGGGTCAAAATGATCATGAGAACGGTGAGCAAAAATCCCAGAACCACACGGGGGGACCTGGTGAATGACCTGCAGAGAGCTGGGACCAAAGTAACAAAGGTTACCATCAGTAACACACTACGCCGACAGGGAATCAAATCCTGCAGTGCCAGACGTGTCCCCCTGCTTAAGCCAGTGCATGTCCAGGCCCGTCTGAAGTTTGCCAGAGAGCACATGGATGATACAGCAGAGGATTGGGAGAATGTCATGTGGTCAGATGAAACCAAAATAGAACGTTTTGGTATAAACTCAACTCGTCGTGTTTGGAGGAAGAAGAATACTGAGTTGCATCCCAAGAACACCATACCTACTGTGAAGCATGGGGGTGGAAACATCATGCTTTGGGGCTGTTTTTCTGCTAAGGGGACAGGCCGACTGATCCGTGTTAAGGAAAGAATGAATGGGGCCATGTATCGTGAGATTTTGAGCCAAAACCTCCTTCCATCAGTGAGAGCTTTGAAGATGAAACGTGGCTGGGTCTTCCAGCATGACAATGATGCCAAACACACCGCCTGGGCAACGAAGGAGTGACTCCGTAAGAAGCATTTGAAAGTCCTGGAGTGGCCTAGCCAGTCTCCAGACCTCAACCCCATAGAAAATCTGTGGAGGGAGTGGAAAGTCCGTGTTGCTCGGCGACAGCCCCAAAACATCACTGCTCTCGAGAAGATCTGCATGGAGGAATGGGCCAAAATACTAGCTACTGTGTGTGCAAACCTGGTAAAGACCTATAGTAATCGTTTGACCTCTGTTATTGCCAACAAAGGTTATATTACAAAGTATTGAGTTGAATTTTTGTTATTGACCAAATACTTATTTTCCACCATAATTTACAAATAAATTCTTTAAAAATCCTACAATGTGAATTCCTGGATTTTTTTCCCACATTCTGTCTCTCACAGTTGAAGTGTACCTATGATGAAAATTACAGACCTCTGTCATCATTTTAAGTGGGAGAACTTGCACAAGTGGTGGCTGACTAAATACTTTTTTGCCCCACTGTATATACGTAGTTCAGAGTAAAAGGTTTTAAAAGTCTCATTTATAACTGAAGGCATTGTTGTTAATTCACTTGACAAAGTTGTAATCTGTTTAATTTGCTGGGAAATGGTTTGGTTTTTAATTTGATGTGATAGAAGGCATCCTGCTTTCTCACCATGTTCATAAAGAACTCCACGTGATTTTAAAAATAAGCTTTTCAATTTCTTCTGTTGACATCAAATTGAATTCCATTTGAAGGTTTTGTCTCTGTTTATCTAGTTCAGGTGATGGTGAAATTACCAATTGTCTGTCCAATTATGTTATGCTCATCTCCGTAATATCGCTAAAATTCGTTCTATTTTATCCACTAGCGACGCTGAGATCATTATTCATGCGTTCGTTACGTCTCGTCTCGATTACTGTAACGTATTATTTTCGGGGCTCCCTATGTCTAGCATTAAAAAATTACAGTTGGTACAAAATGCGGCTGCTAGACTTTTGACAAGAACAAGAAAGTTTGATCATATTACGCCTATACTGGCTCACCTGCACTGGCTTCCTGTGCACTTAAGATGTGACTTTAAGGTTTTACTACTTACGTATAAAATACTACACGGTCTAGCTCCGTCCTATCTTGTCGATTGCATTGTACCATATGTCCCGACAAGAAATCTGCGTTCAAAGAACTCCGGCTTATTAGTGATTCCCAGAGCCCAAAAAAAGTCTGCGGGCTATAGAGCGTTTTCTATTCGGGCTCCAGTACTATGGAATGCCCTCCCGGTAACAATTAGAGATGCTACCTCAGTAGAAGCATTTAAGTCCCATCTTAAAACTCATTTGTATACTCTAGCCTTTAAATAGCCCCCCTGTTAGACCAGTTGATCTGCCGTTTCTTTTCTTTTCTCCTCTGCTCCCCTTTTCCTTGAGGGGGAAGACCTTGCCAAAAGAGACCTTTCCAGCCGGCGTCATCATAAAAGCTAACTCGAAGGGATGGATGGATGAAGAAAAGATGAGCGAGTGGTTAAGGGAAGTTTACGCGAAGAGGCCGGGTGGCTTTTTTCACACAGCTCCGAAGGCGAACACACCTTCACTAAGACGGGCAGACAGCGCCGGACGACATACGCCAACATTTGCCAGTGGATCGTAAATGCCTGGGCAGATATTTCGGTCACAACTGTGGTCCGAGCTTTCCGGAAGGCAGGATTCACAGAACTACTGGACAACAACAGCGACACTGACTCCGATGACTTCTACGAGACGGAACCGGCCATTTTGCATCCCACGCTTGCGCAACTTTTCAATTCGGACACCGAAGACGAAGAATTCGAAGGATTTACGAATGAAGAATAACTTCAGAAGGTGAGCGCTATGTTTATTTTGTGTGTTGTGACATTAACGTTCGAGCAACATTATGTTGCTATTGCTCTACACCATTTTGAATTTTACTATGTTTGTGATTGCACATTTGCGTACATTTTGGGACAGAGTTGTTAGAACGCTGGTTTTCAATATATTATTAAAGTTTGACTGAACTATCTGACTGTTTTTTTGACATTCCCTTTAGCGCAACGTAGGCGCGGCTTATAATCCGGGGCGGCTTATTGGTGGACAAAGTTATGAAATATGTAATTCATTGAAGGTGCGGCTAATAATCCGGTGCGCCTTATAGTGCGGAAAATACGGTACCCACATATGCGGTCCTCTCCAAGGTTTCTCATAGTCATTCACATCGACGTCCCACTGGGGTGAGTTTTTCCTTGCCCGTATGTGGGCTTTGTACCGAGGATGTCGTTGTGGCTTGTGCAGCCCTTTGAGACACTTGTGATTTAGGGCTATATAAATAAAGATTGATTGATTGATTGATGATGAGCTGTTTCTTTTTGTTTTTCCATTTTATTAAGTTTTGCACAGTACAATATAATTTCTCCTCGCATTGCCATTTAATGTTTCCCAAAGTAAGGATGGGGAAATTGTATCACTCTTATTAGTAATAAGGAAATCATCAATTACTTTAGAGAACATTTTACAGAACCCGTCATTGTTCAACAGTGTGCAATCCAGCCTCCATAAAGGGCGTGTTTTTTGTAAGAGTGAAAATGAAAGGTCAAGCAACAATGGAGTAAGGTCAGGTATTCTATGTTATCGACAACAGGAAGGAAGTAATTATCAATAGAGAAATAATCAATTCTTGAGATTGTTTTATGAACCTGAGAATAAAAAGAAAATTATTTTTTATCCTGATGGAGAAAGCGCCATGGGTCCACGCTTCCTATTGGATCCATATAATGAAATTGCTTTAGCCATTTTAGAAGAAGTTTGCCTTGGGCAAGATTTATCTAACAAAGGATGTATTGCGCAGTTTATATCACCCCCTAAAATTAAGTGGTGAGAATTTAAATCTGGTAAAAGTGAAAATACTCTCTTAGCAAATGCCTCATCATCCGAGTTTTGTGCATACAAATTGACAAGAACTACCGATTCTTTTTTAAGGGAGCCTGAGACTATGACAAACCGGCCTTGGTAGTCAGCTGTAACATTTGTTGGACTAAACTGTACTTTCTTATGTATTAGAATCGCGGTACCCCTTGTTTTACTACTAAAATTGGAGTGGAAACTTTGATCAACCCATGAGTCTTTCAACCTATGACGATCTTTCGTAACCAAGTGTCTCCTGTAAAAAAGCAATTTCCGTTTTAAGATTTTTTAAAGGCCTACTGAAACCAGAGGTGTGGACTCGAGTCACATGACTTGGACTCGAGTCAGACTCGAGTCATGAATTTGATGACTTTAGACTCGACTTGACAAAACGTAAAAAGACTTGCAACTCGACTTAGACTTTAACATCAATGACTTGTGACTTCACTTGGACTTGAGCCTTTTGAATTGACATGACTTGACATGACTTGCTACTTTCCCCAAAACCCAAAGATGAAAAAGTTATTCGGGAGCGCTCCGTGTTTTTCATTGTGTACTTGTCTATCAGCGTTGCGTGTGTCAGCTGGTGTGCTCTCAGTACAACAGCCAATCAAATTAGATCTACTTTGTTTTCATCACACAGCATTCATCCAATCAAATTGCAGGACAACCAACGAAGAAGACATGTCCAAACCACACGCCAGTGAACAAAAAATGATACCTAAAATAATTTTGTTTGGGTATAAAAATTACGAGGTGGTCAACACAAAACGGTTTGCAGTATGCAACACATGCGGTTCCAAAATTACTGATGGAGAGGCAACAACTTCCAACTTCGTCCGGCATTTGAAGTTGCACAAAGAACGGTAAGTTTTGAATGTAAGATAACGTTTATTGGCTAAGTAACGTGACTTTTATTTGCTGTGTAGTTAAATCAGTGAGGCTGTAAACTCACTGCTAACGTTATAACGTTATTGCAAACACGGGAATCTGTTGCAGTTCACTACCTTATTCATACTTTTTGTTCAGTGATTTTTTTTTAAGCAGGGTTACGTTAGTCAATATATCACACGTAACGTTAGACGGCGGTCAGCAGCACCGCGTATTTTAGCCACCTAAAAAAAGACAAAAATAGTAAAATAAAGGTCAGTTAAAATGTATACTATATTATGAATATGTGTACCGTTTTAGCTAGCTTTCTGACATACTGTTGGTTGTTTACCTCAGTGGTCCCCAACCACCGGGCCGCGGCCCGGTACCGGTCCGTGGATCGATTGGTATCGGGCCGCACAAGAAATAATTTTTTTTTTTTTTTTTTTTTAATTAAATCAACATAAAAAACACAAGATACACTTACAAGTAGTGCACCAACCCAAAACAACTCTCTCCCCCCTTTTGTTCTGGGCATTGAACATGAAGACTCTTCCTTCACTGTTCCGAGTGGCCATGAGAGTCTTGGCAGTGCCTGCCTCCAGTGCTCCAGTGGAGCGAGTTTTCAGCCATGGTGGCATCATACTACGCCCCCATCGTGCACAAATGACTGACAGACTCTTGGCTAATTTGGTCTTTTGCAAATGCAATGCAGCATAGGGCCCTGACATATAAAAAGTACAACTTTTTTGTTATGTTCACGTATATGTCATGTTTTTTCAATGTTAACACTTTTGTACAAATAAGTACATTTGCACTTTATTTTTCAATGTGTTTGTTCTGTAAAGGAATGAGTTAATGTTTAAAATGACTGGTTAATAGTGCTATTATAAAGTGCAATGTCAGCACAATTTTCTTTCCTGCAATTTAAAATGCACTTGTTTTAATAAATAAATACAGCGTTTGAAAAGCATACACAATCTGTGTTAATATATTAGTCTGTGGTTAAAAGGACTTGAAAGGACTCGAAACTCAAAATGCAGGACTTAGGACTTGACTTGAGACTTTCCAGTCTTGACTTTGGACTTGACTCGGGGCTTGCCTGTCTTGACTCGGGACTTGACTCGGACTTGAGGGCAAAGACTTGAGACTTACTTGTGACTTGCAAAACAATGACTTGGTCCCACCTCTGACTGAAACCCACTACTACCGACCACGCAGTCTGATAGTTTATATATCAATGATGAAAACACATGCCAATATGGCCAGGTTAGCTTACTAAAGTGCAATTTTTTAAATTCCGCGCGAAATATCCTGCTGAAAACGTCTCGTATGATGACGCCAGCGCGTGACGTCACGGATTGTAGAGGACATTTTGGGACAGCATGGTGGCCAGCTATTAAGTCGTCTGTTTTCATCGCAAAATTCCACAGTATTCTGGACATCTGTGTTGGTGAATCTTTTGCAATTTGTTCAATGAACAATGGAGACAGCAAAGAAGAAAGCTGTAGGTGGGAAGCGGTGTATTGCGGCAGGTGTTGTGCCGGATAACTCACCCCCGCCGTAGAATGCACCCCCTGACTGTTGTGCCGGAAAACACAGCCGGTGTTTCATTGTTTACATTCCCGAAAGATGACAGTCAAGCTTTACCATTGGCCTGTGGAGAACTGGGACAACAGAGACTCTTACCAGGAGGACTTTGAGTTGGATAAGCAGACGCGGTGCCGTGAGTACGCATGCAGCTGCGGCTTCCAAACATTTGATCGCTTGCCCGTACGTGCGTGCCGCTATGTGCATGTCACGTACGTAACTTTGGGGACTTTGGGGAAATATATGTGCTGTATGAACTTTGGGGAGGTGAACGGTACTTTGGGCTGTGGGATTGAGTGTGTTGTGCAAGTGTTTGAGTTGTATTGGCGGGTTATATGGACGGGAGGGGGGAGGTGTTTGTTATGCGGGATTAATTTGTGGCATATTAAATATAAGCCTGGTTGTGTTGTGGCTAATAGAGTATATACAGGTAAAAGCCAGTAAATTACAATATTTTGGAAAAACTTGATTTATTTCAGTAATTGCATTCAAAAGGTGTAACTTGTACATTATATTTATTCATTGCACACAGACTGATGCATTCAAATGTTTATTTCATTTAATTTTGATGATTTGAAGTGGCAACAAATGAAAATCCAAAATTCCGTGTGTCACAAAATTAGAATATTACTTAAGGCTAATACAAAAAAGGGATTTTTAGAAATGTTGGCCAACTGAAAAGTATGAAAATGAAAAATATGAGCATGTACAATACTCAATACTTGGTTGGAGCTCCTTTTGCCTCAATTACTGCGTTAATGCGGCGTGGCATGGAGTCGATGAGTTTCTGGCACTGCTCAGGTGTTATGAGAGCCCAGGTTGCTCTGATAGTGGCCTTCAACTCTTCTGCGTTTTTGGGTCTGGCATTCTGCATCTTCCTTTTCACAATACCCCACAGATTTTCTATGGGGCTACGGTCAGGGGAGTTGGCGGGCCAATTTAGAACAGAAATACCATGGTCCGTAAACCAGGCACGGGTAGATTTTGCGCCGTGTGCAGGCGCCAAGTCCTGTTGGAACTTGAAATCTCCATCTCCATAGAGCAGGTCAGCAGCAGGAAGCATGAAGTGCTCTAAAACTTGCTGGTAGACGGCTGCGTTGACCCTGGATCTCAGGAAACAGAGTGGACCGACACCAGCAGATGACATGGCACCCCAAACCATCACTGATGGTGGAAACTTTACACTAGACTTCAGGCAACGTGGATCCTGTGCCTCTCCTGTCTTCCTCCAGACTCTGGGACCTCGATGTCCAAAGGAAATGCAAAATTTGCATGGTTGGGTGATGGTTTGGGGTGCCGTGTCATCTGCTGGTGTCGGTCCACTCTGTTTCCTGAGATCCAGGGTCAACGCAGCCGTCTACCAGCAAGTTTTAGAGCACTTCATGCTTCCTGCTGCTGACCTGCTCTATGGAGATGGAGATTTCAAGTTCCAACAGGACTTGGCGCCTGCACACAGCGCAAAATCTACCCGTGCCTGGTTTACGGACCATGGTATTTCTGTTCTAAATTGGCCCGCCAACTCCCCTGACCTTAGCCCCATAGAAAATCTGTGGGGTATTGTGAAAAGGAAGATGCAGAATGCCAGACCCAAAAACGCAGAAGAGTTGAAGGCCACTATCAGAGCAACCTGGGCTCTCATAACACCTGAGCAGTGCCAGAAACTCATCGACTCCATGCCACGTCGCATTAACGCAGTAATACATGGTGTTTACGTGACGTCACACATCCGGGTTATCCCGGGTCATCCGCCATCTTGGGAGGCAAACAAAACACACCTGGCCTAGTTGACACGCTTCACGATTATTGACAATAGCTTCGAGCAAACACTGGTGAAAGGCGCATAATGGTTATTTCCTGTTGGGTGAATGGATGTACAAATCGACCGGATGGATCAGTGCAGCGAGGATTTTTCAGTATTCCTAAAATTAGACACAACGAAGGAGAACAGACAAGGAAAATCAGCGAGGAGAGACGACGCTTGTGGTTGGCAAGCATCAACAGGAAAGAGGAGCCATCTCAACATTCCAAAATATGTTCTGATCACTTTGTAACAGGTAGGATTACGTCTCAATCTGTTTATTAAACATTTTAGAACGATGTATTGTTTATTTTTTTGTCAATTTGCTATTCTCGAAGCCCTTTATGGGATGGACCACGAAAGCGAAAGCCCCCCCCCCCCCTCAGGATATATAGCGCCCATCTCAGCCCAGGTTGCTTGTACACGAAATGAGTTGTAGATCTCAATGGATAAAATATTTAGGTATCAACCTTGTCATAAGTTAGATACATTAGAGATGCACTTTTGTTTGGTAATTACATAAGTGTTGCAATTGTATAGGCACTGGTGTAATTGACGAGGTAGTTCAAAATGTCTATGTACGTTATGGCCGGGAGGCATTTGTGGTCATACGTGAAACTTTGTTTCGGCACTTCGTACAGGTCAACGCCTATGCATTGTGTCTTCTGGTTGTATCTTTCCAACGTCTGGTTGTCCAAGCCTTCTTTATACTTCTTTTTTGCTGGTTTCTCGGCCATTATGCATACGTTTGTGAACGGGTTCGTATATATGAATTTGCTGGTGTTGTACCGGTGCGCTTGCCTTTCAAAATGGCGGATCGCGCGGAGCATCATGGGAAATCAGTCGGGCGTGAAAACTATGTATAGAAGCAAAAGGAGCTCCAACCAAGTATTGAGTATTGTACATGCTCATATTTTTCATTTTCATACTTTTCAGTTGGCCAACATTTCTAAAAATCCCTTTTTTGTATTAGCCTTAAGTAATATTCTAATTTTGTGACACACGGAATTTTGGATTTTCATTTGTTGCCACTTCAAATCATCAAAATTAAATGAAATAAACATTTGAATGCATCAGTCTGTGTGCAATGAATAAATATAATGTACAAGTTACACCTTTTGAATGCAATTACTGAAATAAATCAAGTTTTTCAAAATATTCTAATTTACTGGCTTTTACCTGTATACGTCTTGTGTTTATTTACTGTTTTAGTCATTCCCAGCTGAATATCAGGTCCCACCCGCCTCTCACAGCATCTTCCCTATCTGAATCGCTCCCACTGCCCTCTAGTCCTTCACTCTCACTTTCCTCATCCATGAATCTTTCATCCTCGCTCAAATTAATGGGGAAATCGTCGCTTTCTCTGTCCGATTCGCTCTCGCTGTTGGTGGCCATGATTGTAAACAATGTGCGGATGTGAGGAGCTCCACAGCCTGTGACGTTACGCACATATCGTCTGCTACTTCCGGTACAGGCAAGGCTTTTTTTTATCAGCGACCAAAAGTTGCAAACTTTATCGTCGATGTTCTCTACTAAATCCTTTCAGCAAAAATACGAAATGACCAAGTATGACACATAGAATGGACCTGCTATCCACAATTAAATAAGAACATCGCATTTCAGTAGGCCTTTAAGTGGGAGAATACACTACCCTTTTTAATTGGACCATTCATGCCTTTGACATTCCAAGACAAAAATCTCAAGCATTATCCTCCTTTTTGATTATTTGCCATAATCACACATATTTTTAAGTGGTGAGAGGAAGCACTACTTAATAAAGGGTAGTATAGTAATATGTACCCAAACAATATCTGTAGGACACATAGCTCAAATTCCCCGAAATCTATGTAAGAGTCTACAATGAAAAAATATGTGCAAAATGAAAATAGCTTGGGGAAACAATTCATATCGGATTGCAAAGGTATAATAACTTAAGCGAATAATTGAAGAAATTAAAATGATAACACTGACAGAAGTAGCCCCTGCTAACCATATTTTGTGGAACATCCAAGTCTCATCAGATTATATGACATTTCAGCAAACATGTATATTCATAATGATAAATGGTAAGTTTGCATCATCAAAAGAGAGAGAGAGAGAGAGAGAAAAGAAAAAAAAAGTTTCTACTTATCAGTGGAAGCGGTAACCTGACTCTCGCCAGATCCTTGTAGTTCACTGAGCTTCACACAAGGATCTGGGCTCGAAGGCAATGCAAACTCCTTCAAGATAGCAAAAAATAACGAACCAATCAGGATCGCCGGGCGGGATTTCATAGATGTGACGTAGCGCCGAAGCGACGGTTTGATTCAAACAACAATGAAATACATCTCCTATTGAGAAGTCCCAGATCCTTGTGTGGAGCTCAGCAAACTACAGGTAAAAGCCAGTAAATTAGAATATTTTGAAAAACTTGATTTATTTCAGTAATTGCATTCAAAAGGTGTAACTTGTACATTATATTTATTCATTGCACACAGACTGATGCATTCAAATGTTTATTTCATTTAATTTTGATGATTTGAAGTGGCAACAAATGAAAATCCAAAATTCCGTGTGTCACAAAATTAGAATATTACTTAAGGCTAATACAAAAAAGGGATTTTTAGAAATGTTGGCCAACTGAAAAGTATGAAAGTGAAAAATATGAGCATGTACAATACGCAATACTTGGTTGGAGCTCCTTTTGCCTCAATTACTGCGTTAATGCGGCGTGGCATGGAGTCGATGAGTTTCTGGCACTGCTCAGGTGTTATGAGAGCCCAGGTTGCTCTGATAGTGGCCTTCAACTCTTCTGCGTTTTTGGGTCTGGCATTCTGCATCTTCCTTTTCACAATACCCCACAGATTTTCTATGGGGCTAAGGTCAGGGGAGTTGGCGGGCCAATTTAGAACAGAAATACCATGGTCCGTAAACCAGGCACGGGTAGATTTTGCGCTGTGTGCAGGCGCCAAGTCCTGTTGGAACTTGAAATCTCTATCTCCATAGAGCAGGTCAGCAGCAGGAAGCATGAAGTGCTCTAAAACTTGCTGGTAGACGGCTGCGTTGACCCTGGATCTCAGGAAACAGAGTGGACCGACACCAGCAGATGACATGGCACCCCAAACCATCACTGATGGTGGAAACTTTACACTAGACTTCAGGCAATGTGGATCCTGTGCCTCTCCTGTCTTCCTCCAGACTCTGGGACCTCGATTTCCAAAGGAAATGCAAAATTTGCATGGTTGGGTGATGGTTTGGGGTGCCATGTCATCTGCTGGTGTCGGTCCACTCTGTTTCCTGAGATCCAGGGTCAATGCAGCCGTCTACCAGCAAGTTTTAGAGCACTTCATGCTTCCTGCTGCTGACCTGCTCTATGGAGATGGAGATTTCAAGTTCCAACAGGACTTGGCGCCTGCACACAGCGCAAAATCTACCCGTGCCTGGTTTACGGACCATGGTATTTCTGTTCTAAATTGGCCCGCCAACTCCCCTGACCTTAGCCCCATAGAAAATCTGTGGGGTATTGTGAAAAGGAAGATGCAGAATGCCAGACCCAAAAACGCAGAAGAGTTGAAGGCCACTATCAGAGCAACCTGGGCTCTCATAACACCTGAGCAGTGCCAGAAACTCATCGACTCCATGCCACGCCGCATTAAAGCAGTAATTGAGGCAAAAGGAGCTCCAACCAAGTATTGAGTATTGTACATGCTCATATTTTTCATTTTCATACTTTTCAGTTGGCCAACATTTCTAAAAATCCCTTTTTTGTATTAGCCTTAAGTAATATTCTAATTTTGTGACACACGGAATTTCGGATTTTCATTTGTTGCCACTTCAAATCATCAAAATTAAATGAAATAAACATTTGAATGCATCAGTCTGTGTGCAATGAATAAATATAATGTACAAGTTACACCTTTTGAATGCAATTACTGAAATAAATCAAATTTTTCAAAATATTCTAATTTACTGGCTTTTACCTGTACAAGGATCTGGCAAGAGTCAGGTTATGGAAGCGGTGCGCTCATCAAAAAAGTCCTGAGCTTTCTGTGGAGAGTCAAAGTAGAAGTTCTCATTCCCAAATGAGACTTGGAGACGGGCAGGATGCAGTAGACGGAATTTGAGCGTGTTTAATAGCGTTCAATGCGGCCCGTTTTTCTTGGTTTATGCTTTCTATGTGATGTTGGTGTGGTTCCTGTATATTTTGATCATTTTCACGGTCAAAATCGCAGAAATTCCGTGTTTCCTGATCAGCAGAGCAAGGCAGACAAGAAGTGAAGCAGACACAGGTGGTGCCTCCACGGTTACACACAAAGTGTATTGAGCGTGTACGTGCGAGGGGTGTGTGCTTGTTGTCACGGGGAAAAGGCAAGCCATGAGACAACAAGTACCTCTGCCTCACAGTAGGGGGCGATATATTGTCAACTTGCACTTCAATGCCTCAGTAGTACTCTGACTCGCCACACTGGGAGAAGTGGGGGCGCTCAGGCGAGCAGACAAATTTCTCTCCAGTGGAAGCCAGCCTTTTTTTTTTAAACTATTTACAACAAACATGGCATTTTTATTAGAGTAAGCCAGCGTTTGTGGGTGTTTTTTGCCAGATGCAAAAATATTGTTTTATTGCTTGGAATGAAATTGAATTAAATGAATGTGTCTGCCAATATGGAGGATTATATACTGTATCCAAGATTAAATACTTCTCTAAACTGGACTTTAAGACAAAATAAATGTGATCATACAAAGTACGTTTTCATAGAGTATAGCTATTGCCAGAGGTGGGACCAAGTCATTGTTTTGCAAGTCACAAGTAAGTCTCAAGTCTTTGCCCTCAAGTCCGAGTCAAGTCCCGAGTCAAGACAGGCAAGCCCCGAGTCAAGTCCAAAGTCAAGACTGGAAAGTCTCAAGTCAAGTCCTAAGTCCTGCATTTTGAGTTTCGAGTCCTTTCAAGTCCTTTTAACCACAGACTAATATATTAACACAGATTGTGTATGCTTTTCAAACGCTGTATTTATTTATTAAAACAAGTGCATTTTAAATTGCAGGAAAGAAAATTGTGCTGACATTGCACTTTATAATAGCACTATTAACCAGTCATTTTAAACATTAACTCATTCCTTTACAGAACAAACACATTGAAAAATAAAGTGCAAATGGACTTATTTGTACAAAAGTGTTAACATTGAAAAAACATGACATATACGTGAACATAACAAAAAAGTTGTACTTTTTATATGTCAGGGCCCTATGCTGCATTGCATTTGCAAAAGACCAAATTAGCCAAGAGTCTGTCAGTCATTTGTGCACGATGGGGGCGTAGTATGATGCCACCATGGCTGAAAACTCGCTCCACTGGAGCACTGGAGGCAGGCACTGCCAAGACTCTCATGGCCACTCGGAACAGTGAAGGAAGAGTCTTCATGTTCAATGCCCAGAACAAAAGGGGGGAGAGAGTTGTTTTGGGTTGGTGCACTACTTGTAAGTGTATCTTGTGTTTTTTATGTTGATTTAATTAAAAAAAGAAAAAGAAAAAAAAAATTTTCTTGTGCGGCCCGATACCAATCGATCCACGGACCAGTACCGGGCCGCGGCCCGGTGGTTTGGGACCACTGAGGTAAACAACCAACAGTATGTCAGAAAGCTAGCTAAAACGGTACACATATTCATAATATAGTATACATTTTAACTGACCTTTATTTTACTATTTTTGTCTTTTTTTAGGTGGCTAAAATACGCGGTGCTGCTGACCGCCGTCTAACGTTACGTGTGATATATTGACTAACGTAACCCTGCTTAAAGAAAATCACTGAACAAAAAGTATGAATAAGGTAGTGAACTGCAACAGATTCCCGTGTTTGCAATAACGTTATAACGTTATAGCAGTGAGTTTACAGCCTCACTGATTTAACTACACAGCAAATAAAAGTCACGTTACTTAGCCAATAAACGTTATCTTACATTCCAAACTTACCGTTCTTTGTGCAACTTCAAATGCCGGATGAAGTTGGAAGTTGTTGCCTCTCCATCAGTAATTTTCGAACCGCATGTGTTGCATACTGCAAACCGTTTTGTGTTGACCACCTCGTAATTTTTATACCCAAACAAAATTATTTTAGGTATAATTTTTTGTTCACTGGCGTGTGGTTTGGACATGTCTTCTTCGTTGGTTGTCCTGCAATTTGATTGGATGAATGCTGTGTGATGAAAACAAAGTAGATCTAATTTGATTGGCTGTTGTACTGAGACCACACCAGCTGACACACGCAACGCTGATAGACAAGTACACAATGAAAAATACGGAGCGCTCCCGAATAACTTTTTCATCTTTGGGTTTTGGGGAAAGTAGCAAGTCATGTCAAGTCATGTCAATTCAAAAGGCTCAAGTCCAAGTGAAGTCACAAGTCATTGATGTTAAAGTCTAAGTCGAGTTGCAAGTCTTTTTACATTTTGTCAAGTCGAGTCTAAAGTCATCAAATTCATGACTCGAGTCTGACTCGAGTCCAAGTCATGTGACTCGAGTCCACACCTCTGGCTATTGCTGCTTCAGATACAAATACAGAAAGGTAAGATACACTCACAATACTTGATTTATTTTGTGAAAAGCAGATGGGACCAAAAAGTATTTAATAACAACTTTATAAAATTTTTGGACCCATTTATCATATCATAATATCATTATAACGTTTTTCTGAAAGCGAATAACTCCCTTCTTTTTCCTGTTACTTTAATGTGCAACCTAAATCAACAATGATTAGAGCTGCACATATGAATTTAAGTAAAAAAAAAAAGAAAAGAATGTAGAAAAAAACCTCCAAAAGTACAAACCCTGTTTCCATAAGAGTTGGGAAATTGTGTTAAATGTAAATATAAACGGAATACAATGATTTGCAAATCCTTTTCAACCCATATTCAATTGAATGCACTACAAAGACAACATATTTGATGTTCAAACTCATAAACTTTATTTTTTTTTTTTGCAAATAATAATTAACTTAGAATTTCATGGCTGCAACACGTGCCAAAGTAGTTGGGAAAGGGCATGTTCACCACTGTGTTACATGGCCTTTCCTTTTAACAACACTCAGTAAACGTTTGGGAACTGATGAAACTAATTGTTGAAGCTTTGAAAGTGGAATTCTTTCCCATTCTTGTTTTATGTAGAGCTTCAGTCGTTCAACAGTCCGGGGTCTCCGCTGTCGTGTTTTTACGCTTCATAATGCGCCACACATTTTCGATGGGAGACAGGTCTGGACTGTAAGAGGGCCAGGAAAGTACCCGCACTCTTTTTTTACGAAGCCACGCTGTTGTAACACGTGCTGAATGTGGCTTGGCATTGTCTTGCTGAAATAAGCAGGGGCGTCCATGAAAAAGACGGCGCTTATATGGCAGCATATGTTGTTCCAAAACCTGTATGTACCTTTCAGCATTAATGGCGCCCTCACAGATGTGTAAGTTACCCATGCCTTGGGCACTAATGCACCCCCATACCATCACAGATGCTGGCTTTTGAACTTTGCGTCGATAACAGCCTGGATGGTTCGCTTCCCCTTTGGTCCGGATGACACGATGTCGAATATTTCCAAAAACAATTCGAAATGTGGACTCGTCAGACCACAGAACACTTTTCCACTTTGCATGAGTCCATCTTAGGTGATCTCGGGTCCAGAGAAGCCGGCGCCGTTTCTGGATGTTGTTGATAAATGGCTTTCGCTTTGCATAGTAGAGCTTTAACTTGCACTTACAGATGTAGTGACGAACTGCATTTAGTGACAGTGGTTTTCTGAAGTGTTCCTGAGCTCATGTGGTGATATCCTTTAGAGATTGATGTCAGTTTGTGATACAGTGCCGCCTGAGGGATCGAAGGTCACGGTCATTCAATGTTGGTTTCCGGCCATGCCGCTTACGTGGAGTGATTTCTCCAGATTCTCTGAACCTTTTGATGATATTATGGACCGTAGATGTTGAAATCCCTAAATTTCTTGCAATTGCACTTTGAGAAACGTTGTTCTTAAACTGTTTGACTATTTGCTCACGCAGTTGTGGACAAAGGGCTGTACCTCGCCCCATCCTTTCTTGTGAAAGACTGAGCACTTTTTGGGAAGCTGTTTTTATACCCAATCATGGCACCCACCTGTTCCCAATTAGCCTGCACACCTGTGGGATGTTCCAAATAAGTGTTTGATGAGCATTCCTCAACTTTATCAGTATTTATTGCCACCTTTCCCAACTTCTTTGTCACGTGTTGCTGGCATCAAATTCTAAAGTTAATGATTATTTGCAAAAAAAAAAAAAGTTTATCAGTTTGAACATCAAATATGTTGTCTTTGTAGCATATTCAACTGAATATGGGTTGAAAATGATTTGCAAATCATTGTATTCCGTTTATATTTACATCTAACACAATTTCCCAACTCATATGGAAACGGGGTTTGTATCTATGCCTCACCTGGTGTTTAGTTCAATGTACAATTATACAAGTAGTATTAAGAGTGTTACTAAAACGGCCTTCTTTCATCTCCGTAATATCGCTAAAATTCGTTCTATTTTATCCACTAGCGACGCTGAGATCATTATTCATGCGTTCGTTACGTCTCGTCTCGACTACTGTAACGTATTATTTTCGGGTCTCCCTATGTCTAGCATTAAAAAATTACAGTTGGTACAAAATGCGGCTGCTAGACTTTCGACAAGAACAAGAAAGTTTGATCATATTACGCCTATACTGGCTCACCTGCACTGGCTTCCTGTGCACTTAAGATGTGACTTTAAGGTTTTACTACTTACGTATAAAATACTACACGGTCTAGCTCCGTCCTATCTTGTCGATTGCATTGTACCATATGTCCCGGCAAGAAATCTGCGTTCAAAGAACTCCGGCTTATTAGTGATTCCCAGAGCCCCAAAAAAAGTCTGCGGGCTATAGAGCGTTTTCTATTCGGGCTCCAGTACTATGGAATGCCCTCCCGGTAACAATTAGAGATGCTACCTCAGTAGAAGCATTTAAGTCCCATCTTAAAACTCATTTGTATACTCTAGCCTTTAAATAGCCCCCCTGTTGGACCAGTTGATCTGCCGTTTCTTTTCTTTTCTCCTCTGCTCCCCTTTTCCTTGAGGGGGGGGCACAGGTCCGGTGGCCATGGATGAAGTGCTGGCTGTCCAGAGTCGGGACCCGGGGTGGACCGCTCGCCTGTGCATCGGCTGGGAACATCCCTACGCTGCTGACCCGTCTCCGCTCGGGATGGTGTCCTGCTGGCCCCACTATGGACTGGACTCTTACTATTATGTTGGATCCACTATGGACTGGACTCTCACAATATTATGTCAGACCCACTCGACATCCATTGCTTTCGGTCTCCCCTAGAGGGGGGGGGGTTACCCACATATGCGGTCCTCTCCAAGGTTTCTCATAGTCATTCACATCGACGTCCCACTGGGGTGAGTTTTTCCTTGCCCGTATGTGGGCTTTGTACCGAGGATGTCGTTGTGGCTTGTGCAGCCCTTTGAGACACTTGTGATTTAGGGCTATATAAATAAAGATTGATTGATTGATTGATTGTGTATACATGTACAATTGCACCAGTAGTATTAGTGTATATTGCTATCATTATAGATATGCATATTTATATGAAAAAAAAATAATGGAATGAAGACTATTAAATAATATCAAACAATAATTAAATGAAGACTAATATCAAACAACAATGGAATGAAGACTATTTCATCATATCAAAGAATAATGGAATGAAGACAATGTAACAATGTGAACAATAATAATGGGATCTCGGCGCTCGATTGTTCATGCCTGCCTTGTGTTTACTGCTACTATGCTAGCAGTTAGCTGGGAAGATAGGCGCTAATGGAAGTGTCAAGGCACACAGGAGGAGAAACAGAAGCGAACATTTGTTTGGGTTCTTGTTTAAAGAGCATGTGAAGGTTCCACAAGGTTCTGCTGACTCACATGAATTAGTTGGGCTCAGCAGGTCCTCGGCGCGTCTCCGCTGGGTTCAAACCGCCGACCCGCTGCCGCTTTCTGCCGAGCCGCGGGCCTCTTCATGTTCGCTGCGGCTTCCGACACTCCGCGGCAACCCTTGGTCCTGTTGCGGCGAGGCAGGCGGACTGGGAAGCGCTTGGAAGGTTCGGGGGTTCGGAGGTACGGAGCTCCAGCGGCACGACTGTTCGGGTCACGCTGGAAACCCCCTCCGCTACTTCCGCCCAGGAATTCCCCATAGGTGCACTGCTGAGGGCCGGCGCCAGGGGGCGTCCTTTTCCCTGCTAACACAAGCTTCCTGCTATTTTCCTCCATACACAACTATCATCGTTTTATTTATGTATATACAGGTAAAAGCCAGTAAATTAGAATATTTTGAAAAACTTGATTTATTTCAGTAATTGCATTCAAAAGGTGTAACTTGTACATTATATTTATTCATTGCACACAGACTGATGCATTCAAATGTTTATTTCATTTAATTTTGATGATTTGAAGTGGCAACAAATGAAAATCCAAAATTCCGGGTGTCACAAAATTAGAATATTACTTAAGGCTAATACAAAAAAGGGATTTTTAGAAATGTTGGCCAACTGAAAAGTATGAAAATGAAAAATATGAGCATGTACAATACTCAATACTTGGTTGGAGCTCCTTTTGCCTCAATTACTGCGTTAATGCGGCGTGGCATGGAGTCGATGAGTTTCTGGCACTGCTCAGGTGTTATGAGAGCCCAGGTTGCTCTGATAGTGGCCTTCAACTCTTCTGCGTTTTTGGGTCTGGCATTCTGCATCTTCCTTTTCACAATACCCCACAGATTTTCTATGGGGCTAAGGTCAGGGGAGTTGGCGGGCCAATTTAGAACAGAAATACCATGGTCCGTAAACCAGGCACGGGTAGATTTTGCGCTGTGTGCAGGCGCCAAGTCCTGTTGGAACTTGAAATCTCCATCTCCATAGAGCAGGTCAGCAGCAGGAAGCATGAAGTGCTCTAAAACTTGCTGGTAGACGGCTGCGTTGACCCTGGATCTCAGGAAACAGAGTGGACCGACACCAGCAGATGACATGGCACCCCAAGCCATCACCCAACCATGCAAATTTTGCATTTCCTTTGGAAATCGAGGTCCCAGAGTCTGGAGGAAGACAGGAGAGGCACAGGATCCACGTTGCCTGAAGTCTAGTGTAAAGTTTCCACCATCAGTGATGGTTTGGGGTGCCATGTCATCTGCTGGTGTCGGTCCACTCTGTTTCCTGAGATCCAGGGTCAACGCAGCAGTCTACCAGCAAGTTTTAGAGCACTTCATGCTTCCTGCTGCTGACCTGCTCTATGGAGATGGAGATTTCAAGTTCCAACAGGACTTGGCGCCTGCACACAGCGCAAAATCTACCCGTGCCTGGTTTACGGACCATGGTATTTCTGTTCTAAATTGGCCCGCCAACTCCCCTGACCTTAGCCCCATAGAAAATCTGTGGGGTATTGTGAAAAGGAAGATGCAGAATGCCAGACCCAAAAACGCAGAAGAGTTGAAGGCCACTATCAGAGCAACCTGGGCTCTCATAACACCTGAGCAGTGCCAGAAACTCATGGACTCCATGCCACGCCGCATTAACGCAGTAATTGAGGCAAAAGGAGCTCCAACCAAGTATTGAGTATTGTACATGCTCATATTTTTCATTTTCATACTTTTCAGTTGGCCAACATTTCTAAAAATCCCTTTTTTGTATTAGCCTTAAGTAATATTCTAATTTTGTGACACACGGAATTTTGGATTTTCATTTGTTGCCACTTCAAATCATCAAAATTAAATGAAATAAACATTTGAATGCATCAGTCTGTGTGCAATGAATAAATATAATGTACAAGTTACACCTTTTGAATGCAATTACTGAAATAAATCAAGTTTTTCAAAATATTCTAATTTACTGGCTTTTACCTGTGTATATATATATACAGTATATATATATATATACAGTATATATATATATATATATATATATATATATATATATATATATATATATATACACACACACATATACACACTATGTATAAATACACATATAGTGGGGCCTATCCCAACACAAAAAGACCCCGAATCCAGGACCTCCATAGTGTAAAGCAAGAGCACGAAACATTGCGCCAACATTCTGCCCATATATATGCATATACACCTCTATAGATGCATATACATATAATATATATGCATATAATTATTTGTTTTATTGATTTGATATATATGCATATACAAACATATATACATACATATACACACCCACAGACACCTACTTTATATAGATGACATTTGATATGATTTTTATTTTCTCATAACATCAAAAGAAAAAAATGTATGTAATAAAATATGAAGTATTTCCATAGCAACAAAGTAGCAATGATGTCACTGTTCCAAAAAAACATGCTTGGACGCTGAAGGGGGCGGGGTCACATCTTTACATGTCAACGGTCAGACGATCCGTCGGCGAGGGTCATGTCTGTACAACACGTAATATACACATTATAAAACTTATCTATCTATCTATATATATATATATCTATATATATATATATATATATATCTATATATGTATATATATAGATATATATATATATATATATATATACACATGTATATATAGTACATGTACAACACGTAAAAATACACATTAATAACACTTATCATATATATTTATATGTATACTTATAGTACATGTACAACACATAATATACACATTAATAACACTTATCATATATATATATATATATATATATATATACACAAATGTATACATATGTTATTAATGTGTATTTTTACGTGTTGTACATGTACTATATATACACACATATATATATATACATATATATATATACACATACATACATATACATATATATGCATATACACATATACATACATATACACATATACATACATATAAATATATCTAAACATATATATGTGTATATATATATATATATAGTACATGTACAACACGTAAAAATACACATTAACATTAATAACACTTATATATATATATATATATACTTATAGTACATGTACAACACATAATATACATATTAATAACACTTTATATATATATATATATATGTATATATAAGTGTTATTAATGTGTATATTATGTGTTGTACATGTACTATAAGTATATATATATATATATATATATATAATTATAGTATATGTACAATACATAATATACAAATTAATAACACTTACCATAGACAAAACCCAAAACCAGTGAAGTTGGCATGTTGTGTAAATGGTAAATAAAAACAGAATACAATGATTTGCAAATCCTTTTCAACTTATATTCAATTGAATAGACTGCAAAGACAAGATATTTAACGTTCGAACTGAGAAACACATTTTTTTTTGCAAATAATCATTAACTTAGAATAAAAGTTGGCAGAGGGGCATTTTTACCACTGTGTTACATGGCCTTTCCTTTTAACAACACTCAGTAAACGTTTGGGAACTGAGGAGACCAACTTTTGAAGCAGAATTATTTCCCATTCTTGCTTGATATACTTGTTCAACAGTCTCCGTTGTGGTATTTTAGGCTTCATATTGCGCCACACATTTTCAATGGGAGACTGGTCTGGACTACAGGCAGGCCAGTGTAGTACCCGCACTCTTTTACTATGAAGTAAAAGAGCTGCTTATTTCATTGTCTTGCTGAAATAAGCAGCAGCATCCATGATAACGCTGATTGGATGGCAACATACAGTATGTTGCTCCAAAACCCGTATGTACCTTTCAGCATTAATGGTGCCTTCACAGATGTGTAAGTTACCCATGACGTGGGCACTAATACGCCCCCATACCATCACAGATGCTGGCTTTTCAACTTTGTGCCAATAACAATCCGGATGGTTCTTTTCCTCTTTGTTCCGGAGGACACGACGTCCACAGTTTCCAAAAACAATTCGAAACGTGGACTCGTCAGACCACAGAACACTTTTCCACTTTGCATCAGTCCATCATAGATGAGCTCGGTCCCAGCGAAGCGTTTCTGGGTGTTGTTGATAAATGGCTTTCGCTTTGCATAGTAGAGTTTTAACTTGCACTTACAGATGTAGCGACGAACTGTAGTTACTGACAGTGGTTTTCTGAAGTGTTCCTGAGCCCATGTGGTGATATCCTTTACACACTGATGTCGCTTTTTGATGCAGTACCGCCTGAGGGATCGAAGGTACGTAATATCATTGCTTACGTGCAGAGAATTCTCCTGATTCTCTGAATCTTTTGATGATATTACGGACCGTAGATGGTGAAATCCCTAAATTCCTTGCTCGTTGAGAAATGTTGTTCTTAAACTTTTAATGTTGTTCTTAAACTGTTCGACAATTTGCTCACGCATTTGTTCACAAAGTGGTGACCCTCGCCCAATCCTTGTTTGTGAATGACTGCGCATTTCATGGCAGCTGCTTTTATACACAATCATGGAACCCACCTGTTCCCAATTAGTCTGTTCACCTGTGGGATGTTCCAAATAAGTGTTTGATGAGCAAATCATTGTATTCTGTTTTTATTTACCATTTACACAACGTGCCAACTTCACTGGTTGCACTGTACAACATGTGATAAACACATTAATGACACTTACCATATACAACATGTACATTACACATTAATACAATATACTGTATATATTACTATATAATTATATATATATATATATATATATATATACACACAGAATTTTCCGCACTATAAACCGCACCTAAAAACCTCCAATTTCCTCAAAAGCTGACAGTGCACCTTATAATCCGGTGCGCCTTATATATGGACCAATATTGAGCCACAACAGGTCTCGCAACTACGGTAACTACGCCGACATCATTTTCCCCTTCTACGGCTGCTTACCGTAGAAGAAGAAGCGCTTCTTCTTCTTCTACGGGGGAAAATGAAGTCGGCGGCTGATTACCATAGAAAAAACTTCTTCTTCTACGGGGGAAAATGAAGTCGACGGCTGATTACCGTAGTTGCGAGACCTAAACTTATGTAAAGACCCAGAAATGGCTCCTATTAAGAGACAGGCTTACGACGCAGAGTTTAAACTCAAGGCGATCAGTCACGCAGTACAACACGGGAATAGAGCAGCAGCAAGAGAATTTAACATTAACGAATCAATGAAGTGGAGGAAGCAACATGAAGACCTGCGCCAAGTAAAGAAGACTAAACAGAGTTTCCGAGGTAACAAAGCGAGATGGCTACAGTTGGAGGACAAACTCGAACAGTGGGTTGTTGAACAGAGAGCAGCAAGTAGAAGTGCCAGTACAATCACTATTTGTTTTGTTGACATTCCCTTTAGCGCAGCTCTATCTAATGGATGCATAACGTAACCCCAGCCTCTACTGTAGCGTCTATTCTATGCGCCTTATAATGTGGTGCGCCTTATATATGAACAAAGTTTTAAAATAGGCCATTCATTGAAGGTGCGCCATATAATCCGGTGCGCCTTATAGTGCGGAGAATACGGTATATATATTTGTGTATGTATATATATATATATATATATATATATATATATATATGTATGTTAGGGGTGCTAAATTTAAAGACCTATCACAACATCTACTACACTGTTCATTGTGCTAAATTTAAAGACCTATCACAACATCTACTACACTGTTCATTGTGCTAAAGATAAAGACATATCACAACATCTACTACACTGTTCATTGTGCTAAAGTTAAAGACCTATCACAACATCTACTAGACTATTCATTGTGCTAAAGTTAAAAACCTATCACATCTACTACACTGTTCATTGTGCTAAATTTAAAGACCTATCACAACATCTACTACACTGTTCATTGTGCTAAATTTAAAGACCTATCACAACATCTACTACACTGTTCATTGTGCTAAATTTAAAGACCTATCACAACATCTACTACACTGTTCATTGTGCTAAATTTAAAGACCTATCACAACATCTACTACACTGTTCATTGTACTAAATTTAAAGACCTATCACAACATCTACTACACTGTTCATTGTGCTAAAGTTAAAGACCTATCACAACATCTACTACACTGTTCATTGTGCTAAAGTTAAAGACCTATCACAACATCTACTACACTGTTCATTGTGCTAATGTTAAAGACCTATCACAACATCTACTACACTGTTCATTGTGCTAAATTTAAAGACCTATCACAACATCTACTACACTGTTCATTGTGCTAAATTTAAAGACCTATCACAACATCTACTACACTGTTCATTGTGCTAAATTTAAAGACCTATCACAACATCTACTACACTGTTCATTGTGCTAAAGTTAAAGACCTATCACAACATCTACTACACTGTTCATTGTGCTAAAGATAAAGACATATCACAACATCTACTACACTGTTCATTGTGCTAAATTTAAAGACCTATCACAACATCTACTACACTGTTCATTGTGCTAAAGTTAAAGACCTATCACAACATCTACTACACTGTTCATTGTGCTAAAGTTAAAGACCTATCACAACATCTACTACACTGTTCATTGTGCTAAATTTAAAGACCTATCACAACATCTACTACACTGTTCATTGTGCTAAATTTAAAGACCTATCACAACATCTACTACACTGTTCATTGTGCTAAATTTAAAGACCTATCACAACATCTACTACACTGTTCATTGTGCTAAATTTAAAGACCTATCACATCTACTACACTGTTCATTGTGCTAAAGTTAAAGACCTATCACAACATCTACTACACTGTTCATTGTGCTAAATTTAAAGACCTATCACAACATCTACTACACTGTTCATTGTGCTAAAGTTAAAGACCTATCACAACATCTACTACACTGTTCATTGTGCTAAATTTAAAGACCTATCACAACATCTACTACACTGTTCATTGTGCTAAATTTAAAGACCTATCACAACATCTACTACACTGTTCATTGTGCTAAATTTAAAGACCTATCACAACATCTACTACACTGTTCATTGTGCTAAAGTTAAAGACCTATCACAACATCTACTACACTGTTCATTGTGCTAAAGTTAAAGACCTATCACAACATCTACTACACTGTTCATTGTGCTAAAGATAAAGACATATCACAACATCTACTACACTGTTCATTGTGCTAAAGATAAAGACATATCACAACATCTACTACACTGTTCATTGTGCTAAAGTTAAAGACCCATCACAACATCTACTACACTGTTCATTGTGCTAAATTTAAAGACCTATCACAACATCTACTACACTGTTCATTGTGCTAAAGTTAAAGACCTATCACAACATCTACTACACTGTTCATTGTGCTAAAGTTAAAGACCTATCACAACATCTACTACACTGTTCATTGTGCTAAATTTAAAGACCTATCACAACATCTACTACACTGTTCATTGTGCTAAATTTAAAGACCTATCACAACATCTACTACACTGTTCATTGTGCTAAATTTAAAGACCTATCACAACATCTACTACACTGTTCATTGTGCTAAATTTAAAGACCTATCACAACATCTACTACACTGTTCATTGTGCTAAATTTAAAGACCTATCACAACATCTACTACACTGTTCATTGTGCTAAATTTAAAGACCTATCACATCTACTACACTGTTCATTGTGCTAAAGTTAAAGACCTATCACAACATCTACTACACTGTTCATTGTGCTAAAGATAAAGACATATCACAACATCTACTACACTGTTCATTGTGCTAAAGTTAAAGACCTATCACATCTACTAGACTATTCATTGTGCTAAAGTTAAAAACCTATCACATCTACTACACTGTTCATTGTGCTAAAGATAAAGACCAATCACAATCAATCAATCAATCAAAGAGTTTATTTTTATAGCCCTTAATCACAAGTGTCTCAAAGGGCTGCACAAGCCACAACAACATCTTCGGCTCAGATCCCACATCAGAGCAAGACAAAACTCAACCCAATGGGATAAATGAGAAACTTTGGAGGGGTTGCCCCCCCCCCCCCCCCCCCCCCGGGCAACCGGTACAATGGATGCATCTACTACACTGTTCATTGTACTAAAGTTATAGACCTATCACAACATCTACTATATGATATGTAATAATATTTCAGGTAAAAAAAAAAGGTAAGTAGAAGATTCCGGTATCTTACCGATGGACACGTCGTCATCATCAAGTCCCGCCTCCATCTTGTCGCCGTCGAGACTGACCCCGCCCTCCACGCCGTTCTCCTTCTCCCACTCGTGAAGAACCTCATCCAGGTTAAACCTGCGTCTGTAGTTGACCAGGAAGTTCTTCACCTGGACCACCGACTTGTTACCAATCACATCGGAGATGGCCTGGAAGTCCCGCCCATATTTCCTGATGGCTGCCAATCAGCAAGGAAATGATGAGAAAGATGGCCTGTAATTGGCCGGAAGGAAAAGTCAAAGTTACCTTGAACTGCCAAAAGTTGCTCCTCTGTACTCCAACGACTGTTTACCTTCCAGCTCACCTGCACACACGCGCACACACACACGCGCACGCGCACACACACACACACACACACACACACACACACACACACAGACGCTAAAATTACTGATCAAAGTACCGGTAATAACACTGCTAATAGTACTGCTTGTAGTACTGTAGATAGTACTGCTAATAGTACTGATCAAACTACCAGTCTTAACACTGCTAATAGTACTGCTACAGTTAGTGATCAAAGTACCAGTCATAACACTGCTAATGGTACTGTTAGTAGTACTGCTAATAGTACTGCTTATAGTAATGCTACAAATATTGATCAAAGTAGCAGTCATAACACCGCTAATAGTACTGCTACAATTAGACATCAAAGTACCAGTCATAACACTGCTAATAGACTTGTTACAATTAGTGATCAAATTAGCAGGAATAACATCGCTAATAGTACTGCTACCGTTAGTGATCAAAGTACTAGTCATAACACTCCTAATAGTACTGCTACACATACTTGCCAACCTTGAGACCTCCGATTTCGGGAGGTGGGGCGCGTGGTTAAGAGGGAGGAGTATATTTACAGCTAGAATTCACCTCATACATACATATATATATATATATATATATATATACATACATATATATATATATATATATATATATATATATATATATACATACATATATATATATATATATATATATATATATATATATATATATACATATATATATATATATACACATACATATATATATACATATACATATATATATATATATGTATATGTATATATATATAAATATATATATATATACACATACATACACACATATATATATATATATACATATACATACATACATATATACATACACATACATACATACATATATATATACATATATATATACACATATAAATGATAAATGGGTTGTACTTGTATAGCGCTTTTCTACCTTCAAGGTACTCAAAGCGCTTTGACACTACTTCCACATTTACCCATTCACACACACATTCACACACTGATGGAGGCGCTAACCAGCACCCATCAGGAGCAAGGGTGAAGTGTCTTGCTCAGGACACAACGGACATGACGAGGTTGGTACTAGGTGGGGATTGAACCAGGGACCCTCGGGTCGCGCACGGCCATTCTTCCACTGCGCCACGCCGTCCCATATATACATATATACATATTCATATATATATATATATATATATATACACATATATATATATATATATATATATATATATATATATATATATATATATATATATATATACATATACACATATATATATATATATATATATATATATATATATATATATATATATATATATATATATACATATACATATACATATATATATATATATATATATATATATATATATATAAATACTTGACTATCAGTGAATTCTAGCTATATATATATATTTATTTTATTTTATTATATATATATATATATATATATATATATATATATATATATATATATATATATATATATAGATAAAAGAAATACTTGAATTTCAGTGTTCATTTATTTACACGTATACACACACGTAACACTCATCTACTCATTGTTGTACTTGAAAGTGCAATGCTTTGCAGCCGGAAGCACAGCCTTTGAAGGAGCATAGGTGTGGGCAGCATCTGTGAAATTTAATTTGCAGGAAAGGAGTGAGTTAATGGTTGAATTGTCCATCCTTGTTCTATTCTCTGTCACTATTTGTCTAACCATGCTGAACACCCTCTCTGATGATGCATTGCTGTGTGGCACGCACAAAAGTGCTTTCATCAAATGCACTAGAGTCTGGTATCTTCCATCTCTCCCTAGCATGGCCCAAAACCGGTCAATCATTGCTTCCTGAGGAAGATCTTCACTGCCAAGCAATGTTCCCTCTAATTGTTCATGTGTCTGAGCAAACACAAAAACTCCCTGAGCATTCCGTGGAACACATGTGAGCAACATCACACGTGGCAATACCAGCAGCACACCTGTCTCAACCCAATCTTTTATTATAACACTCAAATGAGAGGAGTCATTTTCATGAGATTATTTTGTAATATTACGGATTTGGCCCACTTGTAATGAAAATAAAATAAATATTGTTTTTCATAAGCTATGGATTAGTGTTGTACAATATGTCTGGGTGGAGGTCCTGCTTTGGAAATCATTTGTACCCCTTTCAGAGATCACATTTAGTTGCCCTTAAACATCCTCATGTTGCACAAGGAAATGTAAGCATAGGATGAGTGTGCATTCCTGTAACTTTCTCTAGTAACAGCATTCCATGATTAATATCAATAAATTAACATTAATAATAAATGACAGTAGAATAAGCACACGTATGACTGAGGAGTCATAGTGTAACTTTTTGTGGTGTTTGAGTTGTCCGACTTTTTGTGTGGCCATAAACGCACCAGTGGCTTAGTGGTATGCGTGTTGGTGACAGATGACAAGTTGGTTTTGGCCTGCTTTGTACGGCAGAAAATGACTAGTTTTTCGAGATAGAAGTTTTTTACTCATGTTTTTGGTGTGGTTGTAGCCGAATACAAACAGTTTTGCTCAATAAAGTGATCGATTTAATTCCTGTCCTCGAAGCATCTCGATAGACGTTACAATAATTGAACGGTGTTGACGAACGTTAGGGCCGCTTGTTGTCACTGTCACTCAGAGTTGCATTGCAAAATTACACAGAATAAATGTGTTTATTTTGTTTAGAATTCAGATGGGTTTGATTTGGTGCGCGGCATATATTTGCTGTGCGCACAGGACGCTTGAGCAGTGCGCACAGCAAATATACGCACAGAAGCTTAGAGGTGACAGAGCTTTCGCCGTTGCTGCTCCCAAGCTCTGGAACGACCTACCCCTGAGTGTTAGACAAGCCTCCTCTCTTCCTGTTTTTAAATCTCTCTTAAAAACATACTTTTATTCCATGGCTTTTAACACTGAGTGATATCCATCCTGCAATGGCGCCCCATAATACACCTGCTGTGATCCTGTTTTTATGTTTTTATGTTTTTTATTAATTCTATTTTAATTATTTATTTTTTATCGTGTTCTGTTTGTGTTGTGTTGTGTTTGCTCGGTACTCGTTTTATCTTTTAACCTGCTCATTGTACAGCACTTTGGCTACCCCTGTGGTAAATTTTAAATGTGCTTTATAAATAAAGTTGATTTGATTTGATTTGCGCAATTGCGCAGGCGCACACCTTAGAGGGAACGTTGTGCCAAGCACTTGGTACTCCACTACTTCTCCCTGGAGGCTATCCAGGTCCGATCGCAGCTGCGGCTTGGGACTTACAAGCGTATTTCCTCATCTTACTCGTCGTCATGGCTGTATCTTCCTCGTTCTTCTGCTTCGTCTCCTTGTTGTGTGCGCAGTTGTGCACTCTCTAAAAGCCGTAGATGTTATAGCGTGATTGGGCAGGCACACTGTTTATATCGTGGGAAAGCGGACGTGAAAACAGGCTGTCCTCACTCAGGTCCGCATGGAGCTGGAGGGGGCGTGGCCTCCAGCTCCGGCTGAAAATCGGGAGATTTTCAGGAGAATATTTGTCCCGGGAGGTTTTCGGGAGAGGCGCTGAATTTCGGGAGTCTCCCGGAAAATTCGTGAGGGTTGGCAAGTATGCTGCTACAGTTAGTGATCAAAGCAGCAGGAATAACACTGCTAATAGTACTGCTAGTGGTACTATTAATAGTACTGCTACAATTACTGATCAAAGTACCAGTCATAACACTGCTAATAGTATTGCTATTAGTACTACTACAATTAGTGAGCAAAGTACCAGTCATAACATTCCTAATAGTATTGCTAATAATACTGCTACAGTTAGTGATCAAAGTAGCAGGTATAACACCGCTAATAGTACTGCTAATCCGTATTTTCCGCACTATAAGCCGCCCCGGGTTATTAGCCGCACCTTCAATGAATGGCATATTTCAAAACTTTGTCCACCTATAAGCCGCCCCGGGTTATAAGCCGCGCCTACGCTGCGCTAAAGGAATGTCAAAAAAACAGTCAGATAGGTCAGTCAAACTTTAATAATATATTACAAACCAGCGTTCTAACAACTCTGTTCACCCCCAAAATGTAATGTGCAAATGTGCAATCACAAAAATAGTACCGTATTTTCCGCACTATTAGCCGCACCTAAAAACCACAAATTTACTCAAAAGCTGACAGTGCGGCTTTTAACCCGGTGCGCTTTCTATATGGATTAATATTACGATTCATTTTCATAAAGTTTCGATCTCGCAACTTCGGTAAACAGCCGCCATCTTTTTTCCCGGTAGAACAGGAAGCGCTTCTTCTTCTACGCAAGCAACCGCCAAGGTAAGCACCCGCCCCCATAGAACAGGAAGCGCTTCTTCTTCTACTGTAAGCAACCACCCGCCCGCGTAGAAGAAGAAAAAGGGCGCGGATATACCGTACGTTTCATTTCCTTTGTGTGTTTACATCTGTAAAGACCACAAAATGGCTCCTACTAAGCGTCAGGGATCCGGTTCATGAAAAGACGCAATCTCTCCATCCGCACACGGATTACTATTTCACAGCAACTGATATTCCTGTGAACCGCACTGTGGATACAACGGGAGCACGTACGGTGAATATTCGCACCACAGGGAATGAGAAGTCATCCTTCACTGTGGTTCTAGCTTGCCATGCTAATGGCCAGAAACTTCCACCCATGGTGATATTCAAAAGGAAGACCTTGCCAAAAGAGACCTTTCCAGCCGGCGTCATCATAAAAGCTAACTCGAAGGGATGGATGAAGAAAAGATGAGCGAGTGGTTAAGGTAAGTTTAAGTTTACGCGAAGAGGCCGGGTGGCTTTTTTCACGCAGCTCTGTCCATGTTGATATACGTATGTTTGTGATTGCACATTTGCGTACATTTTGGGAGTGAACAGAGTTGTTAGAACGCTGGTTTTTAATATATTATTAAAGTTTGACTGACCTCTCTGACTGTTTTTTTGACATTCCTTTAGCGCAGTTAGATGCGGCTTACAACACCGGGCGGCTTATAGGTGGACAAAGTTTTGAAATATGCCGTTCATTGAAGGCGCGGCTTTTAACCCAGGGCGCCTTATGGTGCGGAAAATACGGTAACACTCAAATTAGTGCAGAGCAATAGTAACATCAATAACTCAACGTTGCTCGAACGTTAATGTCACACAACACACAAAATAAAGATTTAAAGCTCACTTTCTGAAATTATTCCTCATCCATAAATCCCTTGAATTCTTCTTCAGTGTCTGAATTAAAAAGTTGGGCGAATACGGCATCCAAAATGGCCGGCTCCGTCTCATCGAAGTCATCAGAGTCAATGTCGCTGTTGTTGTCCAGCAGTTCCGTGAATCCTGCCTTCCGGAAAGCTCGGACCACAGTTGAGACCGGTATATCCGCCCAGGCATTTACAATCCACTGGCAGATGTTGGCGTATGTCGTCCGGCGCTGTCTCCCTGTCTTAGTGGCGCAGGTCATCTTGTTGCTTCCTCTACCTACGCACCTTTGATTCATTTATGTTCAATTCTCTCGCTGCTGCTCTATTTCCGTGTTCTACTGCGTGACTTATTGCCTTGAGTTTGAATTCTGCGTTGTACGCGTGTCTCTTAATAGGAGCCATTTTGTGGTCTTTACAGATGTAAACACACAAATGAAATGAAACGCAATATCCGGGGGCTTCTTCTTCTACGGGGGAGGGTGGTTGCTTACAGTAGAAGAAGAAGCGCTTCCTCTTCTATGGGGGCGGGTGCTTACCTTGGCGGTTGCTTACCATAGAAGAAGAAGCGCTTCCTCTTCTACGGGGAAAAAAGATGGCGGCTGTTTACCGTAGTTGCGAGACCTAAACTTTATGAAAATGAATATTAATATTAACCCATATATAAGGCGCACCGGGTTATAAGCCGCACTGTCAGCTTTTGAGAAAATTTGTGGTTTTTAGGCGCGGCTTATAGTGCGGAAAATACGGTACTGATACTGTTACTGATCAAAGTACCAGTCATAACACTGCTAATGGTACTGCTAGTGGTACTACTAATAGTACTGCTAATAGTAGTGCTACAATTACTGATCAAAGTACCAGTCATAACATTGCTAGTAGTACTGCTAATAGTACTGCTAAAATTACTGATCAAAGTACCAGTCATAACACTGCTAATAGTATTGCTAATAATACTGCTACAGTTAGTGATCAAAGTAGCAGGAATAACACCGTTAATAGTACTGCTAATAGCACTGCTACAGTTACTGATCAAAGTACCAGTCATAACACTGCTAATAGTACTGCTAGTGGAACTACTAATAGTACTGCTACAATTACTGATCAAAGTACCAGTCAAAACAATGCTAATAGTACTGCTAATAGTACCGCTGCGATTACTGATCAAAGTACCAGTCATAACACTGCTAATAGTACTGTTAATAGTACTGCTACAATTAGTGATCAAAGTAGCAGTCATAACACTGCTAATAGTATTGCTAATAATACTGCTACAGTTAGTGATCAAAGTAGCAGGAATAACACCGTTAATAGTACTACTACGGTAATAGTACTGCTACAATTACTGATCAAAGCACCAGTCAAAATAATGCTAATAGTACTGCTAATAGTTCCGCTACGATTACTGATCAAAGTACCTGTCATAACACTGCTAATAGTACTGCTAGTAGTACTGCTGATAGTACTGCTACAATTACTGATCAAAGTACCAGTCATAACACTGCTAATAGTACTGCTAGTACTACTGCTACACATACTGATCAAAGTAGCAGTCATAACACTGCTAATAGTATTGCTAATATTACTGCTACAATTACTGATCAAAGTACACTATATTGCCAAAAGAATTTGGCCACCTGCCTTGACTCACATATGAACTTGAAATGCCATCCCATTCCTAACCCATAGGGTTCAATATGATGCCGGTCCACCTTTTGCAGCTATTAGAGCTTCAACTCTTCTGGGAAGGCTGTCCACAAGGTTATGGGGGGTGTTTATAGGAATTTTTGACCATTCTTCCATAAGCTCATTGGTGAGGTCACACTGATGTTGGTGGAGAAGGCCTGGCTCTCAGTCTCCGTTCTAATTCATCCCAAATGTGTTCTATCGGGTTCAGGTCAGGACTCTGTGCAGGCCAGTCAAGTTCATCCACACCAGACTCAGTCATCCATGTCTTTACTGACCTTGCTTTGTGCACTGGTGCACAGTCATGTTGGAAGAGGAAGGGGCCCGCTCCAAACTGTTCCCACAAGGTTGGGAGCATGGAATTGTCCAAAATGTTTTGGTATCCTGGAGCATTCAAAGTTATTTTCACTAGAACTAAGGGGCCAAGCCCAACTCCTGAAAAACAATCCCACACCATAATTCCTCCACAACCCATTTTCACACTCGGCACAATGCAGTCCGAAATATACCGTTCTCCTGGCAACCTCCAAACCCAAACTCATCCATTCGATTGCCAAATGGAAAAGCGTGATTCATCAGAACGCGTTTCCACTGCTCTAGAGTCCAGTGGCAACGTGCTTTACACCACTGCATCTCACGCTTTGCATTGGACTTGATGCTGAGATGCAGCTGCTCGGCCATGGAAACCCATTCCATGAAGATCTCTGCGTACTGTACGTGGGCTAATTGGAAGATCACATGAAGTTTGGAGCTCTGTAGCAACTGACTGTGCAGAAAGTCGGCGACCTTTTTGCACTATGCGCTTCAGCAACCGCTGACCCCTCTGTCAGTTTACGTGGCCTACCACTTTGTGGCTGAGTTGCTGTTGTTCCCAAACTCTTCCATTTTCTTATAATAAAGCCAACAGTTGACTTTGGAGCGAGGAAATTTCACAACTGGATTTGTAGCACAGGTGGCATCCTATGACAGTTCCACGCTGGAAATCACTGAGCTCCTGAGAGCGGCTCATTCTTTCACAAATGTTTGTAGAAACAGTCTCCATGCCTAAGTGCTTGATTTTATACACTTGTGGCTGGGCCAAGTGAATAGGACACCTGATTCTGATCATTTGGATGGGTGGCCAAATACTTTTGGCAATATAGTGTAGCAGTCATAACACTGCTAATAGTACTGCTGACAGTACTGCTACAGTTAGTGTTTAAGGTACCAGTCATAACACTGCTAATAGTACTGCTACAGTTAATTATCAAAGCATCAGTAATAACACTGCTAATTGTACTGCTACAGTTAGTGATCAAAGTACCAGTCATAACACTGCGAATAGTACTGCAACAATTAGTGATCAAAGTACCAGTCAAAACAATGCTAATAGTACTGCTACAGTTAGTGATCAAAGTACCAGTCATAACACTACTAATAGTACTGCTACAGTTAGTGATCAAAGTACCAGTCATAACACTGCTAATAGTACTGCTATAGTTGGTGATCAAAGTAACAGTCATAACACTGCTATTAGTACTGTTACAGTTAGTGATCAAAGTACCAGTCATAACACGGCTAATAGTACTGCAACAGTTAGTGATCAAAGTACCAATCATAACACGGCTAATAGTACTGCAACAGTTAGTGATCAAAGTACCAGTCATAACACTGCTAATAGTATTGCTTAAAATAGTGCTAAATGTACTGCTCAAAATCCTGCTAATAGTACTGGTCATAGCACTGATCAAAGTACAGGTCATAACAATGCGGGTAGTACTGCTAATTGTACTGTGAAAAGTAGTGAAGTATTTATATAACGCTTATTAACTAGTCATTAACTAGTCATGGATCTAACACTGACATTACCAGTCATTAACTAGTCATGGATCCAAACACTGACATTACCAGTCATTAACTAGTCATGGATCCAAACATTGACATCATCAGTCATTTACTAGTCATGGATCCACACACTGACAATACCAGTCATTAACTAGTCATGGATCCAAACACTGACATCATCAGTCATTAACTAGTCATGGATCCAAACACTGACATTACCAGTCATTAACTAGTCATGGATCCAAACACTGACATCACCAGTCATTAACTAGTAATGGATCCAAACACTGACATCACCAGTCATTCACTAGTCATAGGATGCCACACTGACATTACCAGTCATTAGCTAGTGATGGATCCAAACACTGACATCAACAGTCATGAACTAGTGATGGATTCAAACACTGACATCACCAGTCATTCACTAGTCATGGATCCAAACACTGACATTACCAGTCAAAATCTAGTCATTCACTAGGTCATGCATTCAAACACTGACATTACCAGTCATTAACTAGTCATGGATCCAAACACTGACATTACCGGTCATTAACCGGTCATGGATCCAAACACTGACATCATCAGTCATTAACTAGTAATGGATCCAAACACTGACATTACCAGTCATTAACTAGTCATGGATCCAAACACTGACATCACCAGTCATTAACTAGTAATGGATCCAAACACTGACATTACCAGTCATTAACTAGTCATGGATCCAAACACTGACATTACCAGTCATGAACTAGTGATGGATTCAAACACTGACATCACCAGTCATTCACTAGTCATGGATCCAAACACTGACATTACCAGTCAATAACTAGTCATTCACTAGTCATGCATTCAAACACTGACATTACCAGTCATTAACTAGTCATGGATCCAAACACTGACATTACCGGCCATTAACCGGTCATGGATCCAAACACTGACATCACCAGTCATTAACTAGTGATGGATCCAAACACTGACATCAACAGTCATGAACTATTCATGGATCCAAACAGACATTACCAGTCATTAATTAGCCATTCACTAGTCATGGATCCAAACACTGACATTACCAGTCATTAGCTGGTGATAGATCCAAACACTGACATCACCAGTCATGAACTAGTGATGGATTCAAACACTGACATCACCAGTCATTCACTAGTCATGGATCCAAACACTGACATTACCAGTCAATAACTAGTCATTCACTAGTCATGCATTCAAACACTGTCATTACCAGTCATTAACTAGTCATGGATCCAAACACTGACATTACCGGTCATTAACTAGTCATGGATCCAAACACTGACATTACCAGTCATTAACTAGTCATTCACTAGTCATGGATCCAAACACTGACATTACCAGTCATTAGCTAGTGATGAATCCAAACACTGACATCACCAGTCATTCACTAGTCATGCATTCAAACACTGACATTACCAGTCATTAACTAGTCATGGATCCAAACACTGACATTACCGGCCATTAACCGGTCATGGATCCAAACACTGACATCACCAGTCATTAACTAGTGATGGATCCAAACACTGACATCAACAGTCATGAACTATTCATGGATCCAAACAGACATTACCAGTCATTAATTAGCCATTCACTAGTCATGGATCCAAACACTGACATTACCAGTCATTAGCTAGTGATGGATCCAAACACTGACATCACCAGTCATGAACTAGTGATGGATTCAAACACTGACATCACCAGTCATTCACTAGTCATGGATCCAAACACTGACATTACCAGTCAATAACTAGTCATTCACTAGTCATGCATTCAAACACTGTCATTGCCAGTCATTAACTAGTCATGGATCCAAACACTGACATTACCGGTCATTAACTAGTCATGGATCCAAACACTGACATTACCAGTCATTAACTAGTCATTCACTAGTCATGGATCCAAACACTGACATTACCAGTCATTAGCTAGTGATGAATCCAAACACTGACATCACCAGTCATTCACTAGTCATGGATCCAAACACTGACATTACCAGTCAATAACTAGTCCTTCACTAGTCATGCATTCAAACACTGACATTACCAGTCATTAACTAGTCATGGATCCAAACACTGACATTACCGGTCATTAACCGGTCATGGATCCAAACACTGACATCACCAGTCATTAACTAGTGATGGATCCAAACACTGACATCAACAGTCATGAACTATTCATGGATCCAAACAGACATTACCAGTCATTAATTAGCCATTAACTAGTGATGGATCCAAACACTGACATCACCAGTCATGAACTAGTGATGGATCCAAGCACTGACATCACCAGTCATTAACTAGTAATGGATTCAAACACTGACATTACCAGTCATTAACTAGTCATTCACTAGTCATGGATCCAAACACTGACATCACCATTTATGAATTAGTCATGGATCCAAACACTGACATCACCAGTCAAGAACTAGTCATGGATCCAAACACTGACATCACCAGTCATTAACCAGTCATGGATCCAAACACTGACATCACCAGTCATGAACTCGTCATGGATTCAAACACTGACATCAACAGTTATGAACTAGTGATGGATCCAAACACTGACATCACCAGTCATGAACTGGTCATGGATCCAAACACTGACATCATCAGTCATTAACTGGTCATGGATCCAAACACTGACATCACCAGTCATGAACTAGTCATGGATTCAAACACTCATATCACCAGTCATTAACTAGTGATGGATCCAAACAGTGACATCACCAGTCAATAATTGGTCATGGATCCAAACACTGACATCACCAGTCATGAACTAATGATGGACCCAAACACTGACATCACCAGTCATTAACTAGTGATGGCTCCAAACACTGACATCACCAGTTATGAATTAGTCATGAATCCAAACACTGACATCACCAGTCATTAACCAGTCATGGATCCAAACACTGACATCACATGAACTCGTCATGGATTCAAACACTGACATCACCAGTCATGAACTAGTGATGGATCCAAACACTGACATCACCAGTCATGGATCCAAACACTGACATCACCTGTCATGAACTCGTCATGGATTCAAACACTGACATCACCAGTCATGAACTAGTGATGGATCCAAACACTGACATCACCAGTCATGAACTAGTCATGGATCCAAACACTGACATCATCAGTCATTAACTGGTCATGGATCCAAACACTGACACCACCAGTCATTAACTGGTCATGGATCCAAACACTGACATCACCAGTCATTAAGTAGTCATTAGTCCTCCTGAATGCAGCTGAGATAGGCTCCAGCACCCCCCACGACCCCGAAAGGGACAAGCGGTAGAAAATGGATGGATGGATAGTCCAAACACTGACATCACCAGTCATGAACTAGTCATGGATCCAAACACTGACATCATCAGTCATTAACTGGTCATGGATCCAAACACTGACACCACCAGTCATTAACTGGTCATGGATCCAAACACTGACATCACCAGTCATTAAGTAGTCATTAGTCCTCCTGAATGCAGCTTAGATAGGCTCCAGCACCCCCCACGACCCCGAAAGGGACAAGCGGTAGAAAATGGATGGATGGATAGTCCAAACACTGACATCACCAGTCATGAACTAGTGATGGATCTAAACACTGACATCACCAGTCATGAACTAGTCATGGATCCAAACACTAGTCAGTTCACTAGTCAATGAGTGCTCTTATGGTTAAAGAATGTAAAGATGATGGGTAATAGAGTAGTCATGTGATGTGCTGTTGCCATGGTTACCTCAGCTTGTCTGAACTCATCCACTCCACAGTCCAGCTTCTCCTTCAGAATACTGTTGGCCTGTTTCATGCTCTGAACCTGACACACACACATATATATGGTAAGTCTCTCGCACACACAAATACTGTATATGGTAAGTCTCACATACACAGACACACGCAGACAGACAGGTACCTGTCTCTTGACAGCCATGAGCTGAGCATCAAGGTGTCGCAGGACGCCATGAGCACACGTGGAAGAGGACAGTGAAGCTACGTCATCCTGCTTCAGAAACATTCCTCTGGGTGGACGCTTCTTGGCCCTGTGGGACGCTCTGACGCCTGCTGACTGACACACACACACACACACACACACACACACTTTACACTAAACAAAAAAATGTTGACAAAATGATGTTTGAGGAGTCTTGTGTGAATTTGCAGTCTAAACAGGAAGTGGAACAGACTGTGGATGTAAACAGGAAGTGGAACAGACTACGAATGTAAACAGGAAGTGGAACAGACTACGAATGTAAACAGGAAGTGGAACAGACTACGAATGTAAACAGGAAGTGGAACAGACTACAAGACGTAAACAGAACGTGACAAAGTATACCCAAATAATTACCGTATTTTCCGGACCATAGGGCGCACCGGACTATAAAGCGCACTGCCGATGAATGGTCTATTTTTTTTCTTTTTTAATATATAAGGCCCACCGGATTATAGGATTAAAGGAGTCATCTTTTTTTTTTTTCTAAATTGAAAACATTTCCTTGTGGTCTACATAACATGTAATGGTGGTTATTTGGTCAAAATGTTGCATAGATGATCATCTTAAAGTCGCTTTCCGTTTTGTGGGCGGTCTTATTTACGTGGCTCACCTTCATCTTTGTTGTAACTGTGTAGCGTGCAAGGACGGAAGTGGAAGAAGTGTCAAAGGATGGAGCTAACTGGTTTAATGACATTCGGACTACTTAAATCAATAACAGAGCAGCATGTCTTCATCCAGAAACTACACCGGAAATGTGTCCCGTGAAAAACCGTCCGACCGGAACTCTCTAATAACTAAAGTTCCTTGGGTGAATAATATAAACTCACTACACAGGTATGTTTTAGCACTTTCATGGCAAGTTTACTGACAGATATAAGTAAGAACTTTACACTACTTTTTATTAGAAATGGCAACAGCGGAAGATGAATGTCCCATAACAAGAACAGAGAAAAAAGAAGAAGCGTTTTGACTACGGTGTCTCCACGGACTACAAAAGCGGAAGCGCACAATTTTTCAGGATTCATGCAGATCCCAAATTCAGATCAGCAGGTACCAGAAGGTAAGAAAAGTTGCTTTTGCATAATATTGCGAAACAAAACGCCAGATAATATGTCTTACCTTATACACACACCATAATAATACTTGTAAGTTTAATGCGCCGACAATCCATCAAGCGGTGCGGCTTCATAGCTTACCAAAGTCGTACTAAAACATTTTGATAGATTTTTGAGTGCCGTGTTTAATGTTCTATATTTTCAATAGAACATATAAAATGTTGGTGTTGTTCACTTGAGTCATATTGCCATCATAGTGCAGTCTACACGTATCTCTTATGTTTGACTGCCATCTACTGGTCACACTTATCATTACACCATGTACCAAATAAAATTGCTTTGAGGTCAGTAAGCAAAACCAGAATTATTCCGTACATTAGGTGCACCGGGTTATAAGGCGCACTGTCGAGTTTTGAGGGAAAAAAAGGATTTTATGTGCGCCTTATAGTCCGGAAAATACGGTAAAGACTTTTCCTTCCTTACTTCAGAATCCAACACAAAGAACATTCTACTGTAGCAATGTACGTTGTATGTACATTGACATGTTGCCACATGAGGGTGCGCGATATTCTGATGCAATATGAGGGTGTGCATAACATGCTGCAACATGGGGGTGTGCATCATCGTGCTGCAACATGAGGGTGTGCATAACATGCTGCAACATGGGGGTGTGCATTAACATTTGCCACATGTGGGTAGTATTATTGGGCTGCAATATGAGGGTGTGCATTAGCATGTTGCCACATGGGGGGGGCATCATCGTGATGCAACATGAGTGTGTGTTGCAATATAAGGGCGTGCATTAACATGTTGCCACATGAGGGTGTGCATCATCGTGCTGCAACATGAGGGTGTGCATAACATGCTGCAACATGGGGGTGTGCATTAACATTTGCCACATGTGGGTGTGTATTATTGGGCTGCAATATGAGGGTGTGCATAAACATGTTGCCACATGGGGGGGGGGCATCATGGTGATGCAACATGAGTGTGTGCTGCAATATAAGGGTGTGCATTAACATGTTGCCACATGAGGGTGAGCATTATTGTGCTGCAATATTAGGGTGTGCATTAACGTGTTGCCACATGAGGGTGTACATCATCGTAATGCAACGTGAGTGTGTGAATTATTGAGCTGCAATATGAGAGTGTACATTAACATGTTGCCACATGAGGGTGTG
Organism: Nerophis lumbriciformis; assembly: GCF_033978685.3. Taxonomy (NCBI): domain Eukaryota; kingdom Metazoa; phylum Chordata; class Actinopteri; order Syngnathiformes; family Syngnathidae; genus Nerophis; species Nerophis lumbriciformis. The sequence continues at coordinate 3,824,027 of NC_084576.2, forward strand.
CATCATTGTGATACCACATGAGGGTGTGCTTTAAAATATATGCATCATGACTATGTGCATTATCGTGCTGCAACATGAGGGTGTGCATTAACATGCTGTAACATGGGTGGGTGCATTAACATTTGCCACATGGGGGTGTTTAATACTGTGCTGCAATATGAGGCTGTGCATTAACATTTGCCACATGAGGGTGTTAAACACCCTCATGTGGCAAATGAACACAGTATTAATACTGTGCTGCAATATGAGGGTGTGCACCATTGTGATGCAACATGAGTGTGTGCATTGTTGAGCTGCAATATGAGAGTGTGCATTAACATGTTGCCACATGAGGGTGTGCATCATTGTGATGCAACATGAGGGTGTGCATTATCGTGCTAAAACATGAGGGTGTGCATTAACATGCTGCAACATGGGGTGTGCATTAAGATTTGCCACATGAGGGTGTGTAATACTGTGCTGCAATATGAGGGTGTGCATTAACATGTTGCCACATGAAGGGTGTGCATCATCATGATGCAACATGAGTGTGTGCATTATTGAGCTGCAATTTGAGTGTACATTAACATGTTGCCACATGAAGGGTGTGCATCATCATGATGCAACATGAGTGTGTGCATTATTGAGCTGCAATTTGAGTGTGCATTAACATGTTGCCACATGTGGGTGTGCATCATCGTATATGCAACACGAGGGTGTGCATTATCATGCTGTAACATGTGGGTGTGCATTATCATGCTGTAGCATGAGGGTGTGCATTATCATGCTGTAACATGAGGGTGTGCATCAACATGCTGCAACATGGGGTGTGCATTAACATTTGCCACATGAGGGTGGGCAATACTGTGCTGCAATATGAGGGTGTGCATTATTGAGCTGCAATTTGAGTGTGCATTAACATGTTGCCACATGAGGGTGTGCATCATCGTATATGCAACACGAGGGTGTGCATTATCATGCTGTAACATGTGGGTGTGCATCCACATGCTGCAACATGGGGGTGTGCATTTACATTTGCCACATGAGGGTGTGCAATACTGTGCTGCAATATGAGGGTGTGCATTAACATCTTGCCACATTAGGGTGTGCATCATCGTGATGCAAAATGAGTGTGCATTAACATGTTGCAACATGAGGGTGTGCATCATCATGATGCGCTATGAGAGAGTGCATTAACATGTTGCCACATGAAAGTGTGCATCATCGTGATGCAACATGAGTGTGTGCATTATTGAGCTGCAAAATGAGGGTGTGCATTAACATGTTGCAGCATGAAGGTGTGCATCATCGTGATGCGATATGAGTGTGCATTAACATGTTACAACTTGAGGGTGTGCATCATCGTAATGCAATATGAGAGTGTGCATCATCATGATGCAACATGAGTGTGTGCATTATTGAGCTGCAATATCAGAGTTTGCATTAACCTGCATCATGTTGTCATTCACCTAACCTGCATCATGTAGTCATTAGGGATGATGCTCGAAACCGATTTTCCTGGTTTTTCGATAAGAAAAAAACCGAGTCCTCGGACTCGAATCCCTTTTTGAGAACCAGTACCCGTTATCGAGACCACTATAGTAAAGAAAAAGAGTTGGTTCTTTATTCGAATCCCTGGGAAGGAATCCCGTCCCGATCAGAAATGCTCCGTGGGACATCACAAGAAATGATGTCACGTAGCTCAGTCATTAGGCGCAGATAGCGAAAGCAGGAAAAACAATGGACCGGAAAAAGCGCTCCAAGGTGTAATAAAGTTCAAAACAAAAAGGTATAATCCAATGAATAACTTTACTGAGAGATTTGAGCAGGGTACAAACACATGACGGAAACATAGCAACCAGGCTAGCAACGCACCTCCTTTACGGCAGCTGTCGCAACGTTCTTAAAGCCACCGCAGCACATATATGACATCTCCCTTTTTTAACTTTTGTTTTTCTAATCCTTGTAAACAAAACAAAATCACACTGTATATGTGTTGTCTGTCTAATTATAAATAATGCAGACGAGGCGTGTTGGCTGAGTTCTTGATGTTTACTTTCACAGCGTGCTCATAACCTCATTCTTAGCCGACATGCAACAACACTTTTCGGGGCTACCGCGCATGCTCGTCACTCCCTTTGCATGCTGGGTAGTGTAGTTGTTATATTCCCTAGCTCATAACATCACATCTTTTACCCCTATAAAGAAATAATGTTAACTCAATAAAGTGTATTTCTTTTTTTAGCTTTAACTTTTCATTTTTTAGCATTGTAACCATATTTGCAAACAACTTTAGTCTTCATAGAATTTTCTTTCAATAAAGAAATAAAGTGCAAAAATGTCAAAGCATCATAACAAACAGTTATGTCAAATAGCAGCAGAAGTGCACTTTTTGGAGAGCTGTATTATTTTCAGTTTTGTGCCCAAAGGACTGATTTCATTTAACACTATATTATTATTTATACACCTATTGTGATCACAGAGACAGTTTGTTTGTGTGTTACTGTATATACAGGTAAAAGCCAGTAAATTAGAATATTTTGAAAAACTTGATTTATTTCAGTAATTGCATTCAAAAGGTGTAACTTGTACATTATATTTATTCATTGCACACAGACTGATGCATTCAAATGTTTATTTCATTTAATTTTGATGATTTGAAGTGGCAACAAATGAAAATCCAAAATTCCGTGTGTCACAAAATTAGAATATTACTTAAGGCTAATACAAAAAAGGGATTTTTAGAAATGTTGGCCAACTGAAAAGTATGAAAATGAAAAATATGAGCATGTACAATACTCAATACTTGGTTGGAGCTCCTTTTGCCTCAATTACTGCGTTAATGCGGCGTGGCATGGAGTCGATGAGTTTCTGGCACTGCTCAGGTGTTATGAGAGCTCAGGTTGCTCTGATAGTGGCCTTCAACTCTTCTGCGTTTTGGGGTCTGGCATTCTGCATCTTCCTTTTCACAATACCCCACAGATTTTCTATGGGGCTAAGGTCAGGGGAGTTGGCGGGCCAATTTAGAACAGAAATACCATGGTCCGTAAACCAGGCACGGGTAGATTTTGCGCTGTGTGCAGGCGCCAAGTCCTGTTGGAACTTGAAATCTCCATCTCCATAGAGCAGGTCAGCAGCAGGAAGCATGAAGTGCTCTAAAACTTGCTGGTAGACGGCTGCGTTGACCCTGGATCTCAGGAAACAGAGTGGACCGACACCAGCAGATGACATGGCAACCCTAACCATCACTGATGGTGGAAACTTTACACTAGACTTCAGGCAACGTGGATCCTGTGCCTCTCCTGTCTTCCTCCAGACTCTGGGACCTCGATTTCCAAAGGAAATGCAAAATTTGCATGGTTGGGTGATGGTTTGGGGTGCCATGTCATCTGCTGGTGTCGGTCCACTCTGTTTCCTGAGATCCAGGGTCAACGCAGCCGTCTACCAGCAAGTTTTAGAGCACTTCATGCTTCCTGCTGCTGACCTGCTCTATGGAGATGGAGATTTCAAGTTCCAACAGGACTTGGCGCCTGCACACAGCGCAAAATCTACCCGTGCCTGGTTTACGGACCATGGTATTTCTGTTCTAAATTGGCCCGCCAACTCCCCTGACCTTAGCCCCATAAAAAATCTGTGGGGTATTGTGAAAAGGAAGATGCAGAATGCCAGACCCAAAAACGCAGAAGAGTTGAAGGCCACTATCAGAGCAACCTGGGCTCTCATAACACCTGAGCAGTGCCAGAAACTCATCGACTCCATGCCACGCCGCATTAACGCAGTAATTGAGGCAAAAGGAGCTCCAACCAAGTATTGAGTATTGTACATGCTCATATTTTTCATTTTCATACTTTTCAGTTGGCCAACATTTCTAAAAATCCCTTTTTTGTATTAGCCTTAAGTAATATTCTAATTTTGTGACACACGGAATTTTGAATTTTCATTTGTTGCCACTTCAAATCATCAAAATTAAATGAAATAAACATTTGAATGCATCAGTCTGTGTGCAATGAATAAATATAATGTACAAGTTACACCTTTTGAATGCAATTACTGAAATAAATCAAGTTTTTCAAAATATTCTAATTTACTGGCTTTTACCTGTATTTGTTTTTCTGAAAAATCCCACTTAATATACTTTGGGTAACAGTCAATATTTTTTTTATTTTTTTTTTTAGGGGGGTAACAATCAATATTTATTTATTAGATTAAGTTTTTTTCTTATATAATAAAAGTGAGCTTTTGTCAAACCAAATATTATATTTTTTCCATATACAACAACCTATCTGGACTCGATAAGAGAATCGATAAGGAATCGGTTCGATAAGAGGATTTGATAATAGGCTCGAACTCGATAATTTCTTATCAAACATCATCCCTAGTAGTCATTCACCTGCCTCACAGTCATTCACCTAGTCATGTAGTCATTCACCTAGTCATGTAGTCATTCACCTAACTTGCCTAATGTAATCATTCACCTAATCATGTAGTCGTTCACCTGCCTCATGTAGTCATTCACCTCATCATGTAGTCATTCACCTGCCTCATGTAGTCATTCACTTACCGTATTTTCCGCACTATAAGGCGCACCTAAAAAACACAAATTTTCTCAAAAGCTGACAGTGCGCCTTATAACCCGGTGCGCTTTATATATGGATTAATATTACGATTCATTTTCATAAAGTTTCGATCTCGCAACTACGGTAAACAGCCGCCATCTTTTTTCCCGGTAGAACAGGAAGCGCTTCTTCTTCTACGCAAGCAACCGCCAAGGTAAGCACCCGCCCCCATAGAACAGGAAGCGCTTCTTCTTCTACTGTAAGCAACCACCCGCCCGCGTAGAAGAAGAAGAAGCGCGCGGATATCACGTTTCATTTCCTTTGTGTGTTTACATCTGTAAAGACCAGACCACAAAATGGCTCCTACTAAGCGACACGCGTATAACGCAGAATTTAAACTTAAGGCAATAAGTCATGCCGAAGAACACGGAAATAGAGCAGCAGCAAGAGTATATAACATAAATGAATCAATGGTGCGTAGGTGGAGGAAGCAAGAAGATGACCTGCGCCAGGTAAAGAAGACAAAACAGAGTTTCCGAGGGAACAAAGCAAGATGGCTACTGTTGGAGGACAAACTCGAACAGTGGGTTGTTGAGCAGAGAGCAGCAAGCAGAAGTGTCAGCACCATCACTATTCCAATGAAGGCAACAGCGCTAGCAAGGGAACGTCATGGGAGGAATCTTTGAAGACCCGCGATGAGTGTGTGCATCTGGGTTCCTCTCGGATCGCCAACTCCCCCGAACTGGAGCCGCCAGATAACTTCAGAAAGTGAGCGTTATGTTTATTTTGTGTGTTGTGACATTAACGTTCGAGCAACATTATGTTGCTATTGCTCTGCACTATTTTGAATTTTACTATGTTTGTGATTGCACATTTGCGTACATTTTGGGACAGAGTTGTTAGAACGCTGGTTTTTAATATATTATTAAAGTTTGACTGACCTATCTGACTGTTTTTTTGACATTCCTTTAGCGCAGTTAGATGCGGCTTACAACACGGGGCGGCTTATAGGTGGACAAAGTTTTGAAATATGCCGTTCATTGAAGGCGCGGCTTTTAACCCAGGGCGCCTTATGGTGCGGAAAATACGGTAATCATGTACCGTATTTTCCGCACTATAAGGCGCACCTAAAAACCACAAATTTTCTCAAAAGCTGACAGTGCGCCTTATAACCCGGTGCGCTTTATATATGGATAAATATTAAGATTCATTTTCATAAAGTTTAGGTCTCGCAACTACGGTAAACAGCCGCCATCTTTTTTCCCCGTAGAAGAAGCGCGCGGTGCATGCTGGGATATGTGACGTTTCATTTCCATTTGTGTGTTTATGTAAAGACCCCAAAATGGCTCCTATTAAGTGTGTTGTCTGTCTAATTATAAATAATGCAGACGAGGCGTGTTAACTGAGTTCTCAACGTTTACTCACAGCGTGCTCATAACCACATTCTAACTGCCAGCATACAACAACGCTTCTCAGGGCTACCGCGCATGCTCGTAACTATCGTTGCATGCTGGGTAGTGTAGTTGTTATATTTGCTAGCTCATAACAGCACATTGAGAGACACGCTTACGCGCTTAATTCAATACTCGCCGTCATTCCGGGTGGATTGACAAAAGACCTCCAGCCGCTAGATATTGGTGTCAACAGGGCATTCGAAGCTAGACTGCTAACTGCGTGGGAACAATGGATGACAGAAGGCGAACACACCTTCACTAAGACGAGGAGGCAGCGCCAGACGACGCCAACATCTGCCAGTGGATCGTAAATTTGCCCAACTTTTCACTTCGGACACCGAAGACGAAGGATTTACGAATGAAGAATAACTTCAGAAAGTGAGCGCTATGTTTATTTTGTGTGTTGTGACATTAACGTTCGAGCAACATTATGTTGCTATTGCTCTGCACTATTTTGAATTTTACTATGTTTGTGATTGCACATTTGCGTACATTTTGGGAGTGAACAGAGTTGTTAGAACGCTGGTTTTTAATATATTATTAAAGTTTGACTGACCTATCTGACTGTTTTTTTGACATTCCCTTTAGCGCAGCGTAGGCGCGGCTTATAGTCCGGGGCGGCTTATTGGTGGACAAAGTTATGAAATATGCCATTCATTGAAGGTGCGGCTAATAATCCGGTGCGCCTTATAGTGCGGAAAATACGGTAGTCATTCACCTGCCTCATGTAGTCATTCACTTAATCATAATCACTTAATAAACCTTGCTCATGTAGTCATTCACCTAATCATGTAGTCATTCACCTAATCATGTAGTTATTAATCTAACCTGCTCCGTAATGCAATATGAGAGTGTGCATCATCATGATTCAACATGAGTGTGTGCATTATTGAGCTGCAATATCAGAGTTTGCATTAACATATTGCCACATGGAGGGTGTGCATCATCGTGCTGCAACATGAGGGCGTGCATTAATTCAGATGATGTCAGAAAAGAAAAAGTGCTGAGTACCGTATTTTCCGCACTATAAGGCGCACCTAAAAACTACAAATTTTCTCAAAAGCTGACAGTGCGCCTTATAACCCGGTGCGCTTTATTACGATTCATTTTCATAAAGTTTCGATCTCGCAACTTCGGTAAACAGCCGCCATCTTTTTTCCCGGTAGAACAGGAAGCGCTTCTTCTTCTACGCAAGCAACCGCCAAGGTAAGCACCCGCCCCCATAGAACAGGAAGCGCTTCTTCTTCTACTGTAAGCTACCACCCGCCCCCGGAAGAAGAAGAAAAAACGCGCGGATATCACCGTACGTTTCATTTCCTGTTTACATCTGTAAAGACCACAAAATGGCTCCTACTAAGCGACAAGGATCCGGTTCATAAAAAGACGCAATCTCTCCATCCGCACACGGATTACTACCGTATTTCACAGCAACTGATATTCCTGTGAACCGCACTGTGGAACGGGAGCACGTACGGTGAATATTCGCACCACAGGGAATGAGAAGTCATCCTTCACTGTGGTTCTAGCTTGCCATGCTAACTTCCACCCATGGTGATATTCAAAAGGAAGACCTTGCCAAAAGAGACCTTTCCAGCCGGCGTCATCATAAAAGCTAACTCGAAGGGATGGATGGATGAAGAAAAGATGAGCGAGTGGTTAAGGGAAGTTTACGCGAAGAGGCCGGGTGGCTTTTTTCACACAGCTCCGAAGGCGAACACACCTTCACTAAGACGGGCAGACAGCGCCGGACGACATACGCCAACATTTGCCAGTGGATCGTAAATGCCTGGGCAGATATTTCGGTCACAACTGTGGTCCGAGCTTTCCGGAAGGCAGGATTCACAGAACTACTGGACAACAACAGCGACACTGACTCCGATGACTTCGACGAGACGGAACCGGCCATTTTGGATCCCACGCTTGCGCAACTTTTCAATTCGGACACCGAAGACGAAGAATTCGAAGGATTTACGAATGAAGAATAACTTCAGAAAGTGAGCGCTATGTTTATTTTGTGTGTTGTGACATTAACGTTCGAGCAACATTATGTTGCTATTGCTCTACACCATTTTGAATTTTACTATGTTTGTGATTGCACATTTGCGTACATTTTGGGACAGAGTTGTTAGAACGCTGGTTTTCAATATATTATTAAAGTTTGACTGAACTATCTGACTGTTTTTTTGACATTCCCTTTAGCGCAGCGTAGGCACGGCTTATAATCCGGGGCGGCTTATTGGTGGACAAAGTTATGAAATATGTAATTCATTGAAGGTGCGGCTAATAATCCGGTGCGCCTTATAGTGCGGAAAATACTGTAACAATATTTGAGAAAAACACAACTTTGGAGTAAAATTGCAGGTGTAGGTTCTTACTTTGAGTCCAGCAGCAGTTTTCACCTCTGACTTGTCACAGGTCCCAGAAGTCAACTAAATGGAGGAAGAAAAAGTATTCATGTATTTGGTAGTCGTACACCGTGTAGTACTCGGAAAAGAGTTGACCTCCTTGGGGGCGTCTTTGATGTGAGTGGACTCCAAATCACTGGCAGCGTTTCCACGACTCTCGTCATCACTAAAACACACACACCCTGAGACCATGTGGGCAGGACCACAGCTGTGTGTGTGTGTGTTTGTGACTCACCTGTCGTCTTTGTCCCGCTTGACTCTGCGGTGGTGTCGGTCCATCACACTGGTCCTGGTGCGGCTCTTCTTCCACGAGTAGTAGAAGCGCACCAGGCTGGCCATGGACTTGTCAGGGAGCTGGAGGAGCAAACAGAAAGTGGACTTGTCACATGACCACATGCTGACACCTGCCATCTGACATCTACCATCTGCTGGATGCGGCGGAAGCTCTTCCCGTGGAAGCTGAAGGCCTGCTCGAACAGAACCCGGTCCTCCACGCTCCACTCGTCAGGGAAGGGGGTGAAGTTCGGAAGGTCGGCCAAGGACTTCTCCACGTTGTGCTGGTGCCAAAACAACATGCCCAGGGCCTGGAAGAATCATGTAGTCATTCACCTGACTGATGTAGTAATTAACTTAATCATGTAGTCATTCACCTGACTCATGTAGTCATTCACCTGACTGATTTAGTAATTCACTTAATCATGTAGTCATTCACCTAATCATGTAGTCATTCACTTAACTCATGTAGTCATTCACTTAACTCATGTAGTCATTCACCTAATAACGTAGCCATTCGCCTGACTCATGTAGCCATTCACCTAATCATGTAGTCATTCACTTAACTCATGTAGTCTTTCACCTGACTGATGTAGTAATTAACTTAATCATGTGGTCATTCACCTGACTCATGTAGTCATTCACCTGACTGATTTAGTAATTCACTTAATCATGTAGTCATTCACCTAATCATGTGGTCATTCACCTAATCATGTAGTCATTCACTTAACTCATGTAGTCATTCACCTAACTCATGTAGTCATTCACCTAATAATGTAGCCATTCGCCTGACTCATGTAGCCATTCACCTAATCATGTAGTCATTCACTTAACTCATGTAGTCTTTCACCTGCCTCATGTAGTCTTTCACCTAATTATGTAGTCATTCACCTGCCTCATGTAGTCATTCACCCGACTCATGAGTCATTCACTTAACCATGGAGTGATTCACCTGACTCATGTAGTCATTCACCTAACCTGCCTCATGTAGTCATTCACCTAACCATGTAATCATTCACCTAGTCATATAGTCATTCACCTAATCATGTAATCATTCACCTAGTCATATAGTCATTCACCTAACTTGCCTCATGTAGTCATTCACCTCATCATGTAGTCATTCACCTGCCTCATGTAGTCATTCACTTAAACATGTAGTCATTCACCTGCTTCATGTAGTCATTCACCTAATCATGTAGTCATTCACCCAATCATAATGTCAGTCACCTGACTCATGTAGTCATTCACCTGCCTCATGTCGTCATCCACCTAATCATGTAGTCATTAATCTAACCTGCATCATGTAGTCATTCACCTGCCTCAGATAGTCCTTCACCTAACTTGCCTCAAGTAGTCATTCACCTAAACTGCCTCAGGTAGTCATTCACCTAACCTGCCTCATGTTGTCATTCACCAAACATGCCTCATGTAGTCATTCACCAAACATGCCTCATGTAGTCATTCACCTAACCTGCCTCATGTAGTCATACACGTGACCTGCCTCATGTAGTCATTCACCAAACATGCCTCATGTAGTCATTCACCTAACCTGCCTCATGTAGTCATTCACCTAACCTGCCTCATGTAGTCATTCACCTAACCTGCCTCATGTAGTCATACACGTGACCTGCCTCATGTAGTCATTCACCTAACCTGCCTCATGTAGTCGTTCACCTAACCTAACCATGTAGTCATTCACCTAATCATGTAGTCATACACCTAATCATGTAGTCATTCACCAAACCATGGAGTAATTTACCTGATTCATGTAGTCATTCACCTAATCATGTAGTCTTTCACCTAACCTGCATCATGTTGTCATCCACCTGATCAGGTAGTCATTCACATGCCTCAGATAGTCATTCACCTAACTTGCCTCATGAATGACTACATGCCTCATGTAGTCATTCACCCAACCTGCCTCATGTAGTCATTCACCCAACCTGCCTCATGTAGTCATTCACCTAACATGCCTCATGTAGACATTAACCTAACATGCCTCATGTAGTCATTCACCTAACATGCCTCATGTAGTCATTCACCTAACATGCCTCATGTAGTCAATCACCTAACATGCCTCATGTAGACATTCACCTAACATGCCTCATGTAGTCATTCACCTAACATGCCTCATGTAGACATTCACCTAACATGCCTCATGTAGTCATTCACCTAACCTGCCTCATGTAGTCAATCACCTAACATGCCTCATGTAGTCAATCACCTAACATGCCTCATGTAGACATTCACCTAACATGCCTCATGTAGTCATTCACCTAACATGCCTCATGTAGACATTCACCTAACATGCCTCATGTAGTCATTCACCTAACATGCCTCATGTAGACATTCACCTAACATGCCTCATGTAGTCATTCACCTAACCTGCCTCATGTAGTCAATCACCTAACATGCCTCATGTAGTCATTCACCTAACATGCCTCATGTAGACATTCACCTAACATGCCTCATGTAGTCAATCACCTAACATGCCTCATGTAGTCAATCACCTAACCTGCCTCATGTAGTCAATCACCTAACATGCCTCATGTAGTCAATCACTTAACATGCCTCATGTAGTCATTCACCTAACCTGCCTCATGTAGTCATTCACCTAACCTGCCTCATGTAGTCATACACGTGACCTGCCTCATGTAGTCATTCACCTAACCTGCCTCATGTAGTCGTTCACCTAACCTAACCATGTAGTCATTCACCTAACCATGTAGCAATTTACCTAACCATGTAGTCATTCACCTAATCATGTAGTCATACACCTAATCATGTAGTCATTCACCAAACCATGGAGTAATTTACCTGATTCATGTAGTCATTCACCTAATCATGTAGTCTTTCACCTAACCTGCATCATGTTGTCATCCACCTAATCAGGTAGTCATTCACATGCCTCAGATAGTCATTCACCTGCCTCAGATAGTCATTCACCTAACTTGCCTCATGAATGACTACATGCCTCATGTAGTCATTCACCCAACCTGCCTCATGTAGTCATTCACCTAACATGCCTCATGTAGTCATTCACCCAACATGCCTCATGTAGTCATTCACCTAACATGCCTCATGTAGTCATTCACCTAACATGCCTCATGTAGACATTCACCTAACCTGCCTCATGTAGTCATTCACCTAACCTGCCTCATGTAGTCATTCACCTAACCTGCCTCATGTAGTCATACACGTGACCTGCCTCATGTAGTCATTCACCTAACCTGCCTCATGTAGTCGTTCACCTAACCTAACCATGTAGTCATTCACCTAACCATGTAGCAATTTACCTAACCATGTAATCATTCACCTAGTCATATAGTCATTCACCTAATCATGTAATCATTCACCTAGTCGTATAGTCATTCACCTAACTTGCCTCATGTAGTCATTCACCTGCCTCATGTAGTCATTCACTTAAACATGTAGTCATTCACCTGCTTCATGTAGTCATTCACCTAATCATGTAGTCATTCACCTAATCATAATGTCAGTCACCTGACTCATGTAGTCATTCACCTGCCTCATGTCGTCATTCACCTAATCATGTCGTCATTCACTTCACCTGCATCATGTTGTCATCCACCTAATCATGTAGTCATTAATCTAACCTGCATCATGTAGTCATTCACCTGCCTCAGATAGTCCTTCACCTAACTTGCCTCAAGTAGTCATTCACCTAAACTGCCTCAGGTAGTCATTCACCTAACCTGCCTCATGTTGTCATTCACCAAACATGCCTCATGTAGTCATTCACCTAACCTGCCTCATGTAGTCATTCACCTAACCTGCCTCATGTAGTCATACACGTGACCTGCCTCATGTAGTCATTCACCTAACCTGCCTCATGTAGTCGTTCACCTAACCTAACCATGTAGTCATTCACCTAACCATGTAGCAATTTACCTAACCATGTAGTCATTCACCTAATCATGTAGTCATACACCTAATCATGTAGTCATTCACCAAACCATGGAGTAATTTACCTGATTCATGTAGTCATTCACCTAATCATGTAGTCTTTCACCTAACCTGCATCATGTTGTCATCCACCTAATCAGGTAGTCATTCACATGCCTCAGATAGTCATTCACCTGCCTCAGATAGTCATTCACCTAACTTGCCTCATGAATGACTACATGCCTCATGTAGTCATTCACCCAACCTGCCTCATGTAGTCATTCACCCAACCTGCCTCATGTAGTCATTCACCTAACATGCCTCATGTAGTCATTCACCCAACATGCCTCATGTAGTCATTCACCTAACATGCCTCATGTAGTCATTCACCTAACATGCCTCATGTAGTCATTCACCTAACCTGCCTCATGTAGTCATACACGTGACCTGCCTCATGTAGTCATTCACCTAACCTGCCTCATGTAGTCGTTCACCTAACCTAACCATGTAGTCATTCACCTAACCATGTAGCAATTTACCTAACCATGTAGTCATTCACCTAATCATGTAGTCATACACCTAATCATGTAGTCATTCACCAAACCATGGAGTAATTTACCTGATTCATGTAGTCATTCACCTAATCATGTAGTCTTTCACCTAACCTGCATCATGTTGTCATCCACCTAATCAGGTAGTCATTCACATGCCTCAGATAGTCATTCACCTGCCTCAGATAGTCATTCACCTAACTTGCCTCATGAATGACTACATGCCTCATGTAGTCATTCACCCAACCTGCCTCATGTAGTCATTCACCCAACCTGCCTCATGTAGTCATTCACCTAACATGCCTCATGTAGTCATTCACCTAACATGCCTCATGTAGTCATTCACCTAACATGCCTCATGTAGTCAATCACCTAACATGCCTCATGTAGTCATTCACCTAACCTGCCTCATGTAGACATTCACCTAACATGCCTCATGTAGTCAATCACCTAACATGCCTCATGTAGACATTCACCTAACATGCCTCATGTAGTCAATCACCTAACATGCCTCATGTAGTCATTCACCTAATCTGCCTCATGTAGTCATTCACCTAATCTGCCTCATGTAGTCATTCACGTAACCTGCCTCATGTGGTCTTTCACGAACCTGCCTCATGTAGTCATTCATTTAACATGCCTCATGTAGTCATTCACCTAACCTGCCTCATGTAGATATTCACGTAACCTGCCTCAAGTAGCCATTCACCTAATCTGCTTCATGTATTCATTCACCTAACCTGCCTCATGTAGTCATTCATGTAACACGCCTCATGTAGTCATTCACCTAACCTGCCTCATGTAGTCATTCACCTAATCTGCCTCATGTAGTCATTCACCTAATCTGCCTCATGTAGTCATTCACCTAACATGCCTCATGTAGTCATTCACCTAATCTGCCTCATGTAGTCATTCACCTAATCTGCCTCATGTAGTCATTCACCTAATCTGCCTCATGTAGTCTTTAACAAACCTGCCTCATGTAGTCATTCAACATGCCTCATGTAGTCATTCACGTAACCTGCCTCAAGTAGCCATTCACCTAATATGCCTCATGTAGTCATTCACCTAACCTGCCTCATGTAGATATTCACGTAACCTGCCTCAAGTAGCCATTCACCTAATATGCCTCATGTAGTCATTCACCTAACCTGCCTCATGTAGATATTCACGTAACCTGCCTCAAGTAGCCATTCACCTAATATGCCTCATGTAGTCATTCACCTAACCTGCCTCATGTAGTCATTCACCTAAGCTAGACAGTAGTGAGTAGCATAATAGTGAAGAGATTGTAGTGAGTAACATAAGAGTGAAGAGATTGTAATGAGTAACGTAGTCGTGCACCTGTTCCATGTTGTATCCGTGTTTGTCTTTAGCGATGGTGATGTACTCATCCACTGAAAGTAGCAAACAGAACTAAAATTATTCACTTTTACGTTACAATCAATACAATATGTTACATCTATACAATACGTTACAATCTATACAATATGTTACAATCTATACAAATGTCATGTTACAATCTATACAATGTAACAATATATACAATACGTTACAATCTACATAATACGTTACATTACAATCTATACAATACGTTACGCTACAATCTATACAAATGTCCCATTACAATCTATAAGAATCTATACCATATGTTACGTTAAAATCTATACCATATGTTACGTCACAATCTATACCATGTTACATCACAATCTATAGCATATGTTACGTCACAATCTATACAATATATTACGTAACAATCTATACAATATGTTACGCTACAGTCTATAAAATGCTACGTTTTAATCTATAAATGTTACAATCTATAAAATGTTACGTTACAATCTATTAAATGTTACGTTACAATCTATACAATATGTTATGTTACAATATATACAATGTTACGTTACAATCTATAAATGTTACAATCTATACAATGTTACATTACAATCTATACAATTTGTTACAATCTATAAAATATGCTACGTTACAATCTATACAATATGTTACAATCTATACAATGGGTTACGTTACAATCTATACAACATGTTACAATCCATACATGATACAATCTATACAATATGTTACAATCTATACAATGGGTTACGTTACAATCTATACATAATACAATCTATACAATATGTTAGTCTATACAATACGTTACAGTCTATACAATACGCTACAATCTATACATCGGGTTTTGTTACAATCTATACAATATGTTACAATCTATATAATATGTTATGTTACAATCTATACAATGTTAAAATCTATACAATATGGTACGTTACAATCCATACAATATGTTACAATCTATTCAATGGGTTACGTTACAATCTATACAATGTTACAATCTATACAATATGTTACAATCTACACAATATGTTACGTTACAATCTATTCAATATGATACAATCTGTACAATATGTTGCGTTAAATTCTATTCAATGTTACAATCTATACAATGTTACAATCTGTACAATATGTTGCGTTAAATTCTATTCAATATGTTACAATCTATACAATATGTTACAGTCCATACAATATATTACAATCTATACAATATGTTACAATCTATACAATGGGTAACATTACAATCTATACAATGGGTTACGTTACAATCCATACAATGGGTTATGTTACAATCTGGACAACATGTTCACTCTATACAATAGTTATGTTACAATCAATACAATATGTTACAATCTATACAACAAGTTACATTACAATATACAATATGTTACAATCTATACAGTATGTTACGTTACAATATGTTACAATCTATACAATATGTTACGTTATAATCTATACCATGTTACCTTACAATCCATAATGTTACAATCCATACTATCTTGCAATCTAAAACTGTTACGTTACAATATATACTATATGTTACATCTGTAAATGTAATGTTACAATCTATACTATGTTACATCTGTAAATGTAACGTTACAATCCATACTATGTTATATCTATAAATGTCACGTTACAATCCATACTATGTTACATCTATAAATGTTACATTACAATCTATACAAAATGTTACGCCACAATCTATACAATTTGTTACAATCTATATAAGATGTTACAATCTATACAAAATGTTACATTCTACACAAGGGGTTACATTACAATCTATACAATGGGTTACGTTACAATCAGTGTTGGGACTAACAGCTACAACAGCAACATGCTTCGACGAAGCTAGTAAAGAGAGACACAGACTCCGATGCCACTTCACCGCCACCTAAGGATTTTAACGGAGGCACTGCTAGCCAGGACAACATTGATAGAGCCATTGCAGCGTATGTGCTAGAAGACATGCAGGCTATTTCTACAGTGGAGTCACCCGCTTTCAGGCAGCTAATTAGCATGATACCGGCGTCAAACAGCAAATGGCACGGAAAGCATGTTCCAAGTACCTGGACAGTGAGGACATAAACATGGAAAGCGAGCTAAAGAAAACACTCCGAACGCTGCCTCCGCTCATCATTCAGCACTGACGGTACACACACTCTGTCAATTCTCTTATATAGTCTTTCCTTCTGGACTTCTAATGTGTTTGATTATCACATCACTCTAAATGTATAAACTATAAAGTTCACAAACATAAAGAGGAATCCTAGTGGGCCAGGCCAATCTTTCCTTATCTCTAAACTAAAACTGGGGAAATGTGTAGAGTGTTCTGGGCTTCAGTACAGTGTTGATCTCCTGAATACATGATTTTATTTCCGAATTCCTTGAGAGAGGAGAAAATGCCTGGTTAGGCTTTGTGTATGTCATGTGTGCCTTCCTTGGGTGAAGCCAGCTTTACAGCTATGTTGTTATTATGCTGTTTGTTACTTACCGTATGTATGTTATGTTGCAGCTATTTAAAATAGTTTTGTCAATTTGTTCTGGCCTGAAATAAATTGGTCCTTTAAAACATATCTTTGTCTTTGTGTGTTGTATGTAGACCACATTGCTTAGCAGAGTTCAGTGATGCAAATGCATGCCAAGTTGATCAACAGATTGTATTATTCTCCAGTGCAACAACAGTACTGAAATGAAGGCTAAAAGGGCATTATTGGGAGCTTTAAAAAAGAAGAAAAGTAGAAGTAGTAACTAAATAGTTACTTTTCACAGTAACTCATTACTTTTTGGTGTAAGTAACTGAGTTACTTTTGAAATAAAGTAACTGTAACTAGCTACTGGTTTTCAGTAACTAACCCAACACTGGTTACAATCTGTACAATATGTTACAATCTATACAATATGTTACGTTAAAAGCTATACAATACGTTAAAATCTATATAATGTTACAATCTATACAATATGTTACGTTAAAATCTATACAATACGTTAAAATCTATAGAATGTTACAATCTATACAATATATTACGTTACAATCTATACTATGTTACGTTACAATCCATACTATGTTACAATCTAAAACTGTTACATTACAATATACAGGTAAAAGCCAGTAAATTAGAATATTTTGAAAAACTTGATTTATTTCAGTAATTGCATTCAAAAGGTGTAACTTGTACATTATATTTATTCATTGCACACAGACTGATGCATTCAAATGTTTATTTCATTTAATTTTGATGATTTGAAGTGGCAACAAATGAAAATCCAAAATTCCGTGTGTCACAAAATTAGAATATTACTTAAGGCTAATACAAAAAAGGGATTTTTAGAAATGTTGGCCAACTGAAAAGTATGAAAATGAAAAATATGAGCATGTACAATACTCAATACTTGGTTGGAGCTCCTTTTGCCTCAATTACTGCGTTAATGCGGCGTGGCATGGAGTCGATGAGTTTCTGGCACTGCTCAGGTGTTATGAGAGCCCAGGTTGCTCTGATAGTGGCCTTCAACTCTTCTGCGTTTTTGGGTCCGGCATTCTGTATCTTCCTTTTCACAATACCCCACAGATTTTCTATGGGGCTAAGGTCAGGGGAGTTGGCGGGCCAATTTAGAACAGAAATACCATGGTCCGTAAACCAGGCACGGGTAGATTTTGCGCTGTGTGCAGGCGCCAAGTCCTGTTGGAACTTGAAATCTCCATCTCCATAGAGCAGGTCAGCAGCAGGAAGCATGAAGTGCTCTAAAACTTGCTGGTAGACGGCTGCGTTGACCCTGGATCTCAGGAAACAGAGTGGACCGACACCAGCTGGACTGCTGCTGAGTGGTCCAAAGTCATGTTTTCTGACGAAAGCAAATTTTGCATTTCCTTTGGAAATCGAGGTCCCAGAGTCTGGAGGAAGACAGGAGAGGCACAGGATCCACGTTGCCTGAAGTCTAGTGTAAAGTTTCCACCATCAGTGATGGTTTGGGGTGCCATGTCATCTGCTGGTGTCGGTCCACTCTGTTTCCTGAGATCCAGGGTCAACGCAGCCGTCTACCAGCAAGTTTTAGAGCACTTCATGCTTCCTGCTGCTGACCTGCTCTATGGAGATGGAGATTTCAAGTTCCAACAGGACTTGGCGCCTGCACACAGCGCAAAATCTACCCGTGCCTGGTTTACGGACCATGGTATTTCTGTTCTAAATTGGCCCGCCAACTCCCCTGACCTTAGCCCCATAGAAAATCTGTGGGGTATTGTGAAAAGGAAGATGCAGAATGCCAGACCCAAAAACGCAGAAGAGTTGAAGGCCACTATCAGAGCAACCTGGGCTCTCATAACACCTGAGCAGTGCCAGAAACTCATCGACTCCATGCCACGCCGCATTAACGCAGTAATTGAGGCAAAAGGAGCTCCAACCAAGTATTGAGTATTGTACATGCTCATATTTTTCATTTTCAGACTTTTCAGTTGGCCAACATTTCTAAAAATCCCTTTTTTGTATTAGCCTTAAGTAATATTCTAATTTTGTGACACACGGAATTTTGGATTTTCATTTGTTGCCACTTCAAATCATCAAAATTAAATGAAATAAACATTTGAATGCATCAGTCTGTGTGCAATGAATAAATATAATGTACAAGTTACACCTTTTGAATGCAATTACTGAAATAAATTAAGTTTTTCAAAATATTCTAATTTACTGGCTTTTACCTGTATACTATATGTTATATCAATAAATGTAGCGTTCCAATCTATACTATATGTTACATCCATAAATGTAACGTTACAATCCATACTATGTTACATCTATAAATATCACATTACAATCCATACTATATGTTACATCTATAAATGTTAAGTTACAATCTATACAAAATGTTACGCTACAATCTATACAATATGTTAAAATCTATACAATGTTACAATCTATACAATGGTTTACCATGAATTGATTACGTGGACCCCGACTTAAACAAGTTGAAAAACTTATTCGGGTGTTAGCATTTAGTGGTCAATTGTACGGAATATGTACTGAACTGTGCAGTCTACTAATAAAAGTTTCAATCAATCTATCAAAACGTTTCAACCTATACAATGTTACGTTACAGCCTATACAATGTGTTAAGTTACAGCCTATACAATATGTTACGTTACAATCTATACAATTTGTTACAATCTATACAATGTTACAAGCTATACAATGTTACAATCTATACAATATGTTACTAGCTATACAATATGTTACAATCTATACAAGGGGTTACATTACAATCTATACAAAATGTTACAATCTATACATTACAATCTATACAATATGTTACGTTACAACCTATACAATATGTTACATTACAACCTTCACAATATGTTGCGTTTCAATCTATACAATGTTACATTACAAATTATACATTGTTACATTACAATCTATACAATGCTATTGTATAGATTGTAGCCTCACTTTGTATACAATCTTATTGTATAGATTGTAACCTAACATTGTATACAATGTTAATGTATAGATTGTAACCTAACATTATATACAATGTTAATGTATAGATTGTAACCTAACATTATATACAATGTTATTGTATAGATAGTAACCTAGCATTGTATAAATTCTAACTTAACATTGTATGGATTGTAACCTAACATTGTATGGATTGTAACCTAACATTGTATACATTGTAACCTAACATTTAAAGTAACATTGTATATATTGTAACTTAACATTGTATAGATTGTAACTTAACATTGTATAGATTGCAACTTAACATTGTACTGATTGTAACATAACATTGTATAGATTGTAACTTAACATTGTATAGATTGCAACCTAACATTTAAAGTAGCATTGTATAGATTGTAACTTAATATTGTATAGAGTGTAACTTAACATTGTATAGATTGTAACTTAACATTGTATAGATTGTAACCTAACATTTAAAGTAACATTGTATAGACTGTAACCTGTTAGGTCACAATCTATTCAATGTTGTATAGATTGTAACCTAACAGGTTACAATCTATATATGTTACTTTAAATGTTAGGTTACAATTTATACAATGTTATGTTACAATCTATACAATGTTACGTTACAATCCATACAACGTTACAATCTATACAAGGTTATGTTACAATCTATACAAGGCTACGTTACAATCCATACAACGTTACAATCTATACAAGGTTACGCTACAATCCATACAAAGTTACGTTACAATCCATACAATGTTACGTTCCCATCTACACAATGTTACGTTCCCATCTACACAACGTTACGTTCCAATCTACACAACGTTACGTTCCAATCTACACAACATCACGTTCCAATCTATACAATGTTAGGTTACAATCTATACAATGTTAGGTTACAATCTATACAGTATTTCAAGTTATACTCTATACAATGTTAGGTTATAATCTATACAGTATTTCAGGTTACACTCAATACAATGTCAGGTTACACTCTACAATGTTAGGTTACAATCTATACAATGCTAGGTTACAATCTATACAGTATTTCAAGTTATACTCTATACAATGTTAGGTTATAATCTATACAGTATTTCAGGTTACACTCAATACAATGTCAGGTTACACTCTACAATGTTAGGTTACAATCTATACAATGCTAGGTTACAATCTATACAGTATTTCAAGTTATACTCTATACAATGTTAGGTTATAATCTATACAGTATTTCAGGTTACACTCAATACAATGTCAGGTTACACTCTACAATGTTAGGTTACAATCTATACAATGCTAGGTTACAATCTATACAGTATTTCAAGTTATACTCTATACAATGTTAGGTTATAATCTATACAGTATTTCAGGTTACACTCAAAATGTTAGGTTACACTCAATACAATGTCAGGTTACACTCTATACAATGTTAGATTACACTCTACAATGTTAGGTTACAATCTATACAATGTTAGGTTACAATCTATACAGTATTTCAAGTTACACTCTATACAATATTAGGTTACAATCTATACAGTATTTCAGGTTACACTCAATACAATGTTAGGTTACAATCTATACAATGTTAGGTTACAATCTACACAATGTTAGGTTACACTATACAATGTTAGGTTGCACTCTATACAATGTTAGGTTACACTCTATACAATGCTACGTTACAATCTATACAATATGTGTGGCCTTACATTGATTGTGGACATTACTGCTGGGCGTCCACACCAACATGTCAGACATGTCCACACTGTCTGCCTGCTGACACGTCCTCGCCACCTCTAAACACACACACACACACACACAAACACACACACACACAGAGGTTATCATTTGGAATGGGGACCAAGTTTTTGATCATCACTTGTGGGGACCACCCTTTCTACAGGTTGCGGGGGCATGAAAAAAAATGGTGTAAAATGGCCCCTGCCCAGTTAGCTCATACACATCTTTAAATCTCTGGATTGATGAAGTAATGTGCTGATCATTCTTACTGGGGACCCTGGGGAAAAAGAGTTAATATGGTTCATGGGGACCAAATTTAAATAATTTTGCATAATTCACACAAATTTGTCACAGAAAAAGTGTGAGCAGAGCAGCGAGTGCAGTACCAGCTACAGCCCGATGAGGGGGCTGCTGTGTAAATGTCTCACACTCTAACCAGTAAACATGTTTTATGGGCCAAAGCTTAAAAACCACTTAGGCATCTTCAGAATGGATCTGACTATCATTTAAAAAGGTTTCCCTTTAGGGGACCTGTTTTTTTGTCCCCATACCGTCAGAGGTCCCCTCAAGGTGACTGTGTAAACAGAGTGATGTCCCCATTAAGTAAGCATTGCCAAACACACAAACACACGTTAAATTAAATACTGCATTACTTTATTTAGTAGTATATATATTAGTAATATTTGTGAGCATATGTAATTGTTTAAGCAAAGGAAATACTATATTATACATACATACATACATACATACATACATACATATATATATATATATATATATATATATATATATATATATATTAGAGATGTCCGATAATATCGGCCGATAAATGCGTTAAAATGTAATATCCGAAATTATCGGTATCGTTTTTTTTTTTATTGGTATCGTTTTTTTTGGGTTTTTTTTATTAAATCAACATAAAAAACACAAGATACACTTACAATTACTGCACCAACCCAAAAAACCTTCCTCCCCCATTTACACTCATTTATACTCATTCACACAAAAGGGTTGTTTATTTGTTATTAATATTCTGGCTCCTACATTATATATCAATATATATCAATACAGTCTGCAAGGGATACAGTCCGTAAGCACACATGATTGTGTGTGCTGCTGGTCCACTAATAGTACTAACCTTTAACAGTTAATTTTACTCATTTTCATTCATTACTAGTTTCAATGTAACTGTTTTTATATTGTTTTACTTTCTTTTTTATTCAAGAAAATGTTTTTAATTTATTTATCTTATTTTATTTTATTAATTTTTTTTAAAAGTACCTTATCTTCACCATACCTGGTTGTCCAAATTAGGCATAATAATGTGTTAATTCCACGACTGTATATATCGGTATCGGTTGATATCAGTATCGGTAATTAAAGAGTTGGACAATATCGGAATATCGGCAAAAAGCCATTATCGGACATCCCTAATATATATATATATATATATATATATATATACCGTATTTTCCGCACTATTAGCCGCACCTAAAAACCACAAATTTACTCAAAAGCTGACAGTGCGGCTTATAACCCGGTGCGCTTTATATATGGATTAATATTAAGATTCATTTTCATAAAGTTTCGGTCTCGCAACTACGGTAAACAGCCGCCATCTATTTTCCCCGTAGAAGAGGAAGTGCTTCTTCTTCTACGCAAGCAACCGCCAAGGTAAGCACCCGCCCCCATAGAACAGGAAGCGCTTCTTCTTCTACTGTAAGCAACCACCCGCCCGCGTAGAAGAAGAAGAAGCGCGCGGATATTACGTTTCATTTCCTTTGTGTGTTTACATCTGTAAAGACCACAAAAT
>NC_084576.2:3855000-3860000 GCF_033978685.3 Nerophis lumbriciformis
TTTTTAAGAAGGCCAGGATATTGTTTTGGTTGCCTACTAAAAGGTCATAAAAGGTTGTAAAAGAAGATTCATGTGTCAGATTTGCAAAATGAAACATCCTACTGTACTTCATATTTCAAATGAAAAAGGCCCAGGACAGGAAAATCAAGCAAAGCCTACTGCTGAGACAGAAGAAACCCCTATAAGCAGTGCTCTTGTTTCAGCCGGTGATGCAATTGGGGCCGTGAAAGACTGTGCACTTGCAATCATTCCAGTCTGAGTTAAAGCGGGAAAAGGGAAGAGGTATGTTCAGACCTATGCCTTCCTCAATCCAGGCAGCACAGCAACATTTTGCACGGAGAATCTAATGGACCAACTGATTGTGAAAGGACGCAAAACAGAAATTCTTTTGCAAACAATGGGACTGGAAAAGCCTGCGAAGACCTATGAGGTCAGAGGATTGGCGGTTGGAGACTTGGAAGGGTTCACATATCTGGACCTGCCGAAAGTGTATACACAGAGCAAAATAGCTGTCTCAAAGGAAAACATCATCACAGAAGCTGACTTGAAGAGGTGGCCATATCTTGGTGGCATCGACTTGAAAGAATTGAGGCAGACATTGAACTTCTTATTGGGACGGATGTTTCTCGGGCAATGGAGCCATGGAATATAATAAACAGTCAAAAAATAGGACCATATGCTGTCCAAACCATACTGGGATGGGTGGTAACTGGACCACTCAGTTGCAGTGCTACAGAACATGCTGGGCCCATTGCAGTGTCAACTAACAGAATCTCAGTAATTGAGCTGAAGGACCTCCTCATCAGACAATATAACCAGGATTTCTCTGAGAACATATAAGAGGAGAAAAATGAGATGTCAGTTGAGGATAAATGTTTTATGGAGATCACCTCAAGTTCAGTGTTTCTTAAAAATGGTCACGATCCTCTGCCACTGCCTTTCCGGGATAAAGACAAAGTCATGCCTGATAACTATCATATGGTAAAAGAACGTACACTGCATCTCATGAAAAGATTTAGGAAGGACAAGATGTATGCTGAGGAATACACATACTTCATGGAGGACATTCTCAGAAAGGATTATGCGGAAAAGGTTCCACAGAGAAGATGGACGGATGTGGCGTTCGCCACAAGCGGAAGCTCAAACTGAGGGTGGTGTTCGACTGCACACCCTCATTTCAAGGAACATCTCTGAACAAGGAGCTACTCCAAGGGCCAGATTTAACGAACACCCTCATTGGAGTGCTATTAAGGTTTCGCCAGGAACAAATTGCAGTGATGGCAGACACTAAGGCAATGTTTTACCAAATAAATGTTGCTAAAAAGGACAGAGACTTCCTCAGGTTTTTGTGGTGGCCAGAGGGTGACATCAGCAAACCGCTTGAGGTTTACAAGATGAAAGTTCACCTCTTTGGCGCCGTATCGTCCCCAAGCATTTCTAATTTTGCGCTGCGTCAAACTGCTGATGACAATGAGAAACATTACTCTGATGAAGTCATGAAAACTATCAAAAAACACTTTTATGTGGATGATTGCCTCAAATCTGTGGCAAGAGGATGAAGCTATGAAGCTTGTTACAGATCTCACTGAAGCCTGCAGACAGGGAGGCTTCACATTGACAAAATGGGTCACCAATAACTGTGAGGTGTGAGCAAGCATTCCTGAGCATCACAGAGCAAAGGTAGTTAAGGAACTGGAACTGGATAAGGAAAAGGTAAATGAACAAACTGCAGTTGAGCCTGCACTTAGAATCCGGTGGGACAAGCACAGTGACACTTTCTGCTTAACAATAACTATCAAGAGCCGGCCTGCTACCAGGAGAGCGATACTCTCCACAGTTAGTTCAGTTTATGACCTATTAGGTTTTCTTTCTCCTTTCATCCTGAAAGCCGAACAAATACTTCAAGAGCGCTGCAAATCCAAGTATGGATAGGAAAAAAGTTATTCTACAGGAGTTTGCAAGACCCTGGCAGAGATTGAATCAGTTGGATCAGTTAAGTGGATTTCAGGTACCACGATGCATAAAGCCTGAAAATTTCGACCCAGTGGAGATTGCTGAAATACATCACTTTTGTGATGCATGTGAGTCAGGTTATGGTACAGTAAGCTACCTTAGATTCACACATCACCTTGGTAAAATCCATATCTCCTTCATATTCGGAAAGGCCAGAGTCTCACCTCTCAAGCAGATCACCATACCCCGGTTTGAACTCACTGCAGCAACACTGGCAGTAAAAGTGGATCGGATGCTGAGGAAGGAGCTGCACCTGCCAATCACAGATTCAACTTTCTGGATGGACAGTACATCTGTATTGAAATTTATCCACAAGCAGACCAAGAGATTTCACACATTTGTATCCAATAGAGTTACTGTGATCCATGACCTCTCCCACACAAGCCAGTGGAGATATATAAAGTCAAAAGACAATCCAGCCGACGATGCATCCCGAGGGCTGCATGTTGAATCTTTCTTAAGATCAAGATGGCTGACAGGTCCTGAATACCTGGGAAAAGAGAAAGAGACATGGCCAAAGACACAAGGTCTAGGAGAAATACCAGCCCAAAACCCCCCAGGCCCTGAATGACTCTCGCTCAGGGCCTCAACACACATTACTGTCGTCATGAACGGCCTTCAGCTCATCAAAGCTCTGCTCCCCCCACCATCACCCTACCCACCAACGCCAGCACTTTATTAAAAGGAATTAAAGGACACAAAGGACTCCAAGGACATCACAGGACTGTAAAGGCCCTCTCCATCCAAGAGAAGGATGTACGCCGGCAGTTCTTGAAGCTGAATACGCGGAAGGCCCCCGGGCCGTATGGTGTCTCCCCCTCCATTCAGACACTGTGCGGATCAGCTGGCTCCTGTCTTCACTGACATTTTTAACACCTCCCTGGAGCTATGCCGTGTGCTGTCCTGCTTTAAGACCTCCACCATTGTCCCTGTCCCCAAGAAAGCACGGATCACAGGACTTAATGACTTCAGGCCGGTTGCGCTGACGTCTGTGGTCATGAAGTCCTTTGAGCGCTTGGTCCTGTCCCACCTCAAGGACATCACCGCCCCCCTCCTGGACCCACTGCAGTTTGCCTACAGAGCCAACAGGTCTGTGGATGATGCAGTGAACCTGGCCCTTCACTTCATCCTGGAGCATCTAGACTCCCCAGGAACCTACGCTAGGATCCTGTTTGTGGACTTCAGCTCTGCCTTCAACACCATCCTCCCTGGACTGCTACGAGACAAGCTCTACCAGCTCAGCGTGCCCGACTCCCTCTGCAGTTGGATCAATGACTTCCTGACAGACCGAAGACAGCACGTGCGGCTGGGGAAGATTGTCTCGGACAGTCGAACCACGAACACTGGTACTCCTCAGGGCCGTGTACTCTCCCCCTGGCTCTTCTCCCTGTATACAAACTGCTGCACCTCCAGTCACCAGTCCGTAAAAATGCTCAAGTTTGCGGATGACACTACCCTCATCGGGCTCATCTCGGATGGCGATGAGACCGCCTACAGGAGAGAGGTGGACCGCCAGGCGTCCTGGTGCAGCCTCAACAACCTGGAGCTGAACGCCCAGAAAACAGTGGAGATGATCATGGACTTCAGGAAAGTCACAGCCCCACCATCCCCCCTCACCCTGATTGACTCTCCCACCCCCGTCTCCATTGTGGACTCCTTCCGTTTCTTGGGCACCACCATCACCCAAGACCTCAAGTGGGAGCCAAGTGGGAGCCAAGTGAGAGCCGACCATCAGCTCCCTCATCTAGAAGGCCTAGCAGAGGATGTACTTCCTGCGGCAGTTGAGGAAACTTAAGGTGCCGACCAAGATGCTGGTGCAGTTTTACTCAGCCATCATCGAGTCCATCCTGACCTCCTCCATCACCGTGTGGTTCCCCGGCGCCACAGTCCAGGATAAGCATCAACTGCAGCGCATGGTACGTGCTGCTGAGAAGGTGATTGGCTGCAAGCTCCTATCCCTCCAGGACTTGTTCTCCTCCAGGACCAGGAGGCGTGTGGGTCGGATCACAGCTGACTCTTCTCACCCTGGACACAAACTATTCTCCCCTCTCCCCTCAGGCAGGAGACTACGGTCCATCCAGACCCACACCTCCCGCCACCTGAACAGTTTTTTCCCCTCGGCCATCAGGCACATGAACAATAACTGTTAACAGTAGCTCCTTTAAATTTCTTATAAGTCTATTACAAGATCTGATAGCTCAGTTACAGCTCTTGTTATTACCAAATCTGTGTTATATGTGTTTTATGTTGCACGATTGCACCAAGAAAAATTCCTAGTTTGTGAACCTGTTCTCAAACAATGGCAATAAAACTATTCTGATTCTGATTCTAAAAAAAATGACCATGAGGTGAAAAAAGAGGTCACAGTTAACAGTGCAAGCATTGAAAAGCAACATCCAATGTGCACAGTGATCAAGTATCACTCATCATGGAACCGACTTCAGAAGTCGGTAGCCTGGATATTGAAGGTGAAAAAACTACTTCAGCTGCTAAGTCAGCTAAGAAAGAGACAGAACCTTGTGTCTTCAAAGATGAAGAAAACACTGAAAGATGAGCCAGGGATGCAAAATCTATCAGTAGAGGATCTGCAAGAGGCAGAGAAGATCATCATTTGTTTTGAGCAAAGACATTACTTCAGCCATGAAATCACTTGCCTAAAAAATGGCAAAACCCTCAACTCAAAAAGCAACATCCACAAAATGGATCCGATTCTTGATAATGGTATCCTGAGAGTGGGAGGTAGAATTAACAGAAGTGCAATGCCCGTGCATCAGAAGAACCCAATTATTCTCCCTAAAAGGTTCCCACATATCTAACCTCATCCTGCAACATATCCATCAGCAAGTCGGGCACTCAGGAAGAAGCCATATGCTTTCCAGGCTAAGTCAAAGGTTTTGGCTCCCCTATGCAAACTCCTTAGCCAGGAAAATCTTTAGAAACTGTGTATTTTGCAGACGGATGCAAGCATGGACCATGGAACAAGGAAA
>NC_084576.2:3877500-3882500 GCF_033978685.3 Nerophis lumbriciformis
AGGGGTCACCAACCTTTTTGAAACCAAAAACTACTTCTTGGGTACTGATTAATGCGAAGGGCTACCAGTTTGATACACACTTAAATAAATAAATATATTGTCATTTGTAAGTTACACGTAAGTGTGATTTAAACAAGAATAGCTAAATAAATAAATGTATATATATAAAAAAATGGGTATTTCTGTCTGTCATTCCGTCATACATTTTTTTTTCCTTTTACGGAAGGTTTTTTGTAGAGAATAAATGATGAAAAAAACACTTAATTGAACGGTTTAAAAGAGGAGAAAACACGGGAAAAAATGTAAAATAAAATTTTGAAACATAATTTATCTTCAATTTCGACTCTTTAAAATTCAAAATTCAACCGACAAAAAGAAGAGAAAAACTAGCTAATTTGAATCTTTTTGAAAAAATTAAAAAAAGAATTTATGGAACATCATTAGTAATTTTTCCTGATTAAGATACATTTTAGAATTTTGATGACATGTTTTAAATTGGTTAAAATCCAATCTGCACTTTGTTAGAATATTTAACAAATTGGACCAAGCTATATTTCTAACAAAGACAAATCAGTATTTTTCCTAGATTTTCCAGAACAACAATTTTAAAAGAAATTCAAAATAGTTTGAAATAAGATTTAAATTTGATTCTACAGATTTTCTAGATTTGCCAGAATAATTTTTTTGAATTTTAATCGTAGTAAGTTTGAAGAAATATTTCACAAATATTCTTCGTCGAAAAACCAGAAGCTAAAATATTTATTATTCTTTACAATAAAAAAAATTTTTTTTTACTTGAACATTGACTTAAATTGTCAGGAAAGAAGAGGAAGAAATTTAAAAGGTAAAAAAGTATATTTGTTTAAAAATCCTAAAATCATTTTTAAGGTTGTATTTTTTCTCTAAAATTGTATTTCTAAAAGTAATAAGAAGCAAAGTAAAAAATACATGAATTTATTTAAACAAGTGAAGACCCATCCATCCATCCATTTTCTACCGCTTATTCCAAGTGAAGACCAAGTCTTTAAAATATTTTCGTGGATTTTCAAATTCTATTTGAGTTTTGTCTCTTTTAGAATTAAAAATGTCGAGCAAAGCGAGACCAGCTTGCTAGTAAATAAATAAAATGTAAAAAATAGAGGCAGCTCACTGGTAAGTGCTGCTCTTTGAGCTATTTTTAGAACAGGCCAGCGGGCGACTGATCTGGTCCTTACGGGCTACCTGGTGACCGCGGGCACCGCGTTGGTGACCCCTGCCCTAGTATATACAATAATATAAACCAAGTCATTGTATTTCATTTAGGATTATTTCATATCTTCATTTAAATAAAAATATATTTTTTATCTTTTTTAGATACAGTCAATAAATAATGTGAACATGTATCATAACATGGAAATCTAAGAGAACGTGTTGTGGATGATTGTGGACTGGGAATTTTTTATTTATTTATTTTTTTTACACATTTTTATTAAAAAAAAAATTTAAAAAAAGGTTTTCCGACATATTACATTTTAGATGATTTCTCTTCTTAGTTATTATTTCTCCGGCTGTAGAAAAGAGCCGCTCACAGGGCACAGAGGAGGCGTCAGTGCGACACAGTTTGCGTATCGGTCACGTGACCAAAACAGCTCATGATCGGTCACGTGACTTTCTAAAAGCGGTACGCGCACCGACACAGGGTTTTGCTCTATGAGCTCGACGCATGCGCCGATGCATCGGTGTTACCGGACCCATCACTAGGATTGAGTAAGTTGATCAGTATTGCACATTTTTCACAAATAACTCATTTTAACACACATGTATTCTCTCTCTCTCTGTGTGTGTGTGTGTGTGTGTGTGTGTGTGTGTGTGTGTGTGTGTGTGTGTGTGTGTGTGTGTGTGTGGTCCAATCACACCTCAATAACCAGTCATGTGACAAGGTGTGCTATGTGGGCAATGCAGGACTGGCGCCGCCCCTAACAAACATCCACACATGGACGTGGTGGGAGGGCTTTGGACAGCCTATAAATGTCCCAGAGCTCAGTGGGAAGTCTTTCACAGGAGGGCCGTCATGCCGTGGCTGCTGTCTTCTCCGCCGGAAGCAACGTCCTCCTCCTCGCCCTCCCAGCGGCATTGCGAGCGCACCGCCTTCGCCTTCTACTGCGCGGTGCGGGAGCAGCTTCCCGTGTGGCTGCTGGAGGACATGCGCAGTATGGAAGTCTTTTTCTGGGAGGACGGCCGTCCCCGCTCCGTCTCGCCCTCCGACGCGCTGATGTACGCGCTGGTGCACGACCACCGTGATTACGCTCGCTTCCTGCTTGCCGGCTTCTCTGTGAACGCGCTCCGTACGCCACGCTGCGGTGTGTGCCACGGCAACGGGTCGGCACACCTGCACGTCGCTGTGCGCTACAACCGCCGCGCCATCCTCGGCCTGATAGTGGACACGCTGCGGGATTTGGCGCCAGAAGGCTGGCGGCGGGAATACCTCAACAGCTGCGGCGGCTGCGCGCACGGGGCCGACGCGGGAAAGACAGCGGTGCAGCTAGCGGTAGAACTGTCGCGTGGCGACTGTCTGCTGCCGTTACTTGTGCACGGAGCGCAACCGCACGGTCTGGACGCTGCGCTGTTGAGACTGGCTGGCGTGCACGGCAGAGACCACAGTGATGCGCGGCACTGCCTCGAACTGCTTCTGCTCTTTGTGTCGGAGCCGGTGCGCCGATTGCGGGACGAACAGCAGCGCTGGCAAAGAATCCTGGGAAAGGACGTGTTCAGCTGGCTGAGCGGTCAGGCGCCGCCCCCATTGCTGCTCCAGGCTCTCAGGACTATAGCCCGTTGTGTTCCAGGTCAAATCCCCCACTTGCCGGCTTTCCTGCAGCCACACGGCCAGGTGGGACCGGACGTTCCCTTGCCGTGGAAACCAAGTGAGACACGATGATTATTGCTGACTTCTTAGGACCTTTTCTTTCTTGTGTAATAAAAGACTCCATTCATAAACAGCTTCTGTGTTTTAATAAATAGCAAAGCCACTCACATATCAGGTGTGGACCCAGTCCACCGTAAGGCCAGAGTCCAGTAAAGTGCAGCTAGTTCTAAGAGTCCATTCAGGTCTGCTCCAGTCCTGTCTAAGAGTTCCTCAAGCAAACAAAGTTTGCAGGACCAACAGAACCCACCCAACTCAATGTCCACAGGAGCCCATCAGGGCAGTCTGCCGCTGGTCCAGGTCTACTGGTTTTGTTCAGGCTCAGATCTACCCACCCAACAAAGTAGACTAAACAAAGTCAAGTCCATGAACAAAAAGTAGAACAGCAGAACACATAACTTTTCTTCCGACTTCTTTCAACACCAAGGCTATCTTCTGTTTTTTTGATCACAACTTCCCACTGGTCAACTTGTGACAATCCCTTAAATATCCCAGTACCACCAGTGCTAATAGCAGTAGCACCAGTACTAATAGCAGTACCAGTGCCACTAGTACAAATGTGGGTTGCTCACCTTTGCCCAAAGTTGGGCTGGGATAGGCTCCAGCTCACTGGAAGAGATGCGGATCAGCTCATAGAAAATGTTAGGTATGGGAAGGAAAGCTAGCTGGGATAGGCTCCAGTTTGCCCCACCTCGTAAGACGAGGTTAGACTTAGGGAGCTCGCCCCACCTAGTAAGACGAGGTTAGACTTAGGGAGCTCGCCCCACCTAGTAAGACGAGGTTAGACTTAGAGAAGGAAAGCTAGCTGGGATAGGCTCCAGCTCGCCCCGTCTAGTAGGACGAGGTTAGACTTCGGGAAGGAAAGCTAGCTGGGATAGGCCCCAGCTCACCGAGAGTAGTGGACGTGCTGTGAATGATTGACAAGTGAGAAGCGGTAAATTGCACGATGTGGAAACTTTGAAATCAGAGGAGCTCCCACTCGTCATCGTCATCATCGCCGAGGTTGATCCCGGAAGGGGCGGATCTACGCTGTGTTTGTGGGAGGAACTTTGTCATGCGACGGGCCAACCCGCCGTTGGCAGTGAGCGCCCACAAGTCATCATCTGCAGTGACTGAAGGACAGGAAGAAAGAGTTCTGGTTAGCTGGGCGGGTGAGTGATGCCAGTAAGAAGACCTGTGGACGTGTCTCACCAGTTAAGTAGTTGGCCTGTCCCGGGATCTTCTTCCAGTAGTCTCCGGCCGGATTTCTGTCCGAGACGCCGTAACGTCGAGCCAGGTCTCCGTTGGCACATCGAACCCAAACCGTGCGAAAACTGAGAAGCAGCTGACTGACGGTCAGACCTGAAAGTTTGGACAGAGACGTCTGAGGACACCCAGACACAAAGCTGGGGTGAGGAGAGGTTGAAGCAGACCTTGAACCAGGTCCCAATCTGTCCCAACAGGCATGTCGTCACTCAGTCCCGTCCTGACGAAGACTCCGCCTCTGTTGTCCAGTGCCCACAGAAGACCATCATTTGGACTCGTCTGAATACTAATTAGTTGTACTCCGATAGGCTGCAGGAACATAAGGTTATTGTTACCTGGACAAGTACTTCTAGACAGGTAGTGATACCTGGACAGGTACTTCTAGACAGGTGTCACCTGGGCAAATACTGCTATAGAGGTGTTACCTGGACAAGTACTTCTAGATTGATGTTACCTGGACAGGTATTTCAAAACAGGTGTTACCTGGACAGGTACTTCAAGACAGGAGTTACCTGGACAGGTACTTCAAGACAGGAGTTACCTGGACAGGTACTTCAAGACAGGAGTTACCTGGACAGGTACTTCAAGACAGGTGTTACCTGGACAGGTACTCTTAGAGAGGTGTTACCTCGAGAAGTTTTTCTAGATAAATGTTACCTGGATCGATACTTCTAGATAGGTGTTACCTGGACAGGTATTTCTAGATAAGTGTTACCTGGACATGTACTTCTCGATGTGTATTACTCGGAAAGGCATTTGTATGTATTACCTGGACAGGTACCTCTAGATAATTGATACCTGGAAAGGTATTTCTAGATACGTGTTACCTGGACAGGTGGTTGTGGAGTTGTGGTTT